>NC_091978.1:113968335-114105835 GCF_044704955.1 Pristiophorus japonicus
GCCCTGAACAACCCACAACAGACACTACCTTTTTCGAGCCCACAACACACACCCAAAGGATCAATGACACCACGCCGAACCAGGAAATTGAACCCATCACGCCCAACAGCAAAGCCAGGCTCACCCAGCAGCCCTGCAGGGCCAACAACATGCCAGCCCAGCGAGGGCACAGCCAACACACCAGAACAGACATTTGTACTGAGGCAGTCCACCAAGGAAAGAAAGGCTCCCAACCGCCTCACCTTGTAAATAGTTTTCACTTTGACTTTGGGGACGGGGGGGGGGGGGGAGTGATGTTGTGTATGAGTAAAACATGCACTCCCATGTTCCGCCACCAGGGATCGCATCCCCTGATGTCCTAAGGGATCCCAGCATCCCTTGGGAGCACTGTATATAAGCCGGCCCCTAAGGCCTGTCACTCACTCTGGAGTGTCTTAATAAAGACTGAGGTCACTGTTACTTTAACCTCCCTGTGTGCAGTTTCATTTGTGTTAGGAACACAATATTTTGTAGTTCCAAAAATGGCAGCCTTTCTTCATGTATTGGAACCTCTTCAGCAGCATCAAAGAATCTTGCTACTCTTTAGTCGCTGCACTCTATTGTTGCCTTTGGTAAATCTTTCTAACAGTTCCAATTTGTGCTGTGAATTATGGTTGAAATCCAACATATTTCCTATTTCTGACTCTGCTTAAAAGATTACTGCATACCTTTAAATACCTACAGCAAAACTCCCAACTTCCAGCCACATGCACGCAAAATCCCTGGACTTTCCTGTCCTGTATGCACTTTTGGGATCACTAGCCACTAGATGGCGTCACCATTGGAGGCCATTGGGCTGCACACATGTGTTGGAATTGTGGGGGATATCACCGGCACCAGCAGTGCTGATTTAAGCAATATAGTTGCAAAGGCTGTTTGAGAGTGGAGCATCTCCAGCGCAAGTATAAAAGGCCAGCCATTTTGTACATTGGTCACTTTGGGCCTTAATAAAGCAGAGCCAAGGTCATACCTCTTGGAGTTAAACAGTACTCAGTCTAACAGTTATTGCATACACAACATTTGGCAACGAGGCAACAAGAACCTTTGCATGCAAAAATGAGCAAAATTGGATTGTTGGAGTGATTTGTGGAAGGAGAAGATTGGGCAGACTTTGTGAGCAGTTTGAGCCAGTTCTTCGTGGCCAACAAAATGGAGGAGGTCGGCAACGCAGATCGGCACCGGGCAGTGTTCCTCGTGGTTTGCGGTCCAAATATTTATGGTCTGATAAAGAATCTACTCCTGCCTGTGAGTCCAACAGAGAAAGCGTATGAAGAATTGTGTGCACTGGTACAGGGCCACCATAAGCCAGATGAAGGCATCATCATCTCGAGATACAGATTTTACACGCACGTTCACTCAGAGAGCCAGAATGCGGTGGAATTCATTGCTGACCAGAGACGTCTTGCGAGACTGTGTAAGTTCGGGGCTGTGTTGGCAGTCATGCTGCGGGACTTCTTTGTATTAGGCAGCAACCACGAGGTGATCCTGCATAAACTACTGACAGTGGAGACGTTGGACTTGAACAGGGCCGTCACAATCACTCAGTCATGCATGACGACAGATAGAAGTCGAAAGTAGATATCAGTTAAAAATTCAAACTCGGTAAGTACTATATATATGATTGATTTGGCGTTCGGCAGAGCAGCACATGGCGGGGCCTACCCGACTGCGTACGCGAAATCTGTGGCTGCCCAAAGTCCGCCAGCGGGATTGCATCGATTTCTACGTGTTGGCGTTGTGGGGAAATCACCGGCACCAGTAGTGCTGATTGAAGCAAACCGGTAATGATCAACGTGAAATTTAATGGGGTGCCGGCATCGATGGAACTGGACACGGGTGAGGCAATCGATAATGAGCCAGAGGGCATTCGACAAGCTGTGGAATACTAAGGCTGTGAGGCCCAGGCTGAGTCCAGTCAATGCCAAGTTGTGCACGTACATCAAAGAACTCATAACGGTGATTGGCAGTGCCACAATTAAAGTGGCGTATGACGGTGCAGTTCACGAGTTACCGCTATGGATTGTCCCAGGCAATGACCCAACACTGTTCGGCAGGAACTGATTTTAAAAAATCAGATGCGATTGGAACGACACCAAGGCGTTGTCATTGGAGAAAGATACATGTGCCCAAGTACTGAGCAAGTTCCCCTTGCTGTTCGAACCAGGCATCAGCAACTTCACGGGAGCCAAGGTGCAGATCCACGTGGACTCGGTGCAAGACCCGTCCATCATAAAGCTCGGGCAGTTCCGTATATGATGAGGGAGAAGGTCGAAATCGAACTGGACAGACTCCAGCATGAAGGGATCATATCAGCGGTTGAATTTAATGAATGAGCCAGCCCCATTGTTCCTGTGCTGAAAAGTGATGGCACAGTCCGAATATGTGGAGACTACAAGGCTACGATCAACAAGGTTTCGAAACAGGATCAGTACCCATTACCGAAGGCTGATGACTTGTTGCAACGTTAGCTGGAGGGTAGTCGTTCACCAAACTGGACTTCACATCGGCCTAAATGACACAGGAGCTGGTCAAGACATCTCACAGACTTACGTGCATTATCACGCATAAAGGACTGTTTATTTATCACAGGTGCCCTTTTGGAATTCACTCGGCTGTAGCAATATTTCAGAGGAACATGGAGAGTCTACTGAAGTCTGTTCCCAGAACCGTTCCAAGATGACATCCTGATCACAGGTCGTGGCTCCGAGAAACATCTGAACAACCTGGAAGAGGTTCTACATTGTCTGGACAAAGTGGGACTCAGACTGAAACACTCGAAGTGCATCTTCATGGCACCAGAGGTCGAATTCCTGGGGAGAAAAATTGCTGCTGACGACATCAGGCCCACGGACACGAAAACCAAGGCAATCAAGAATGCACCCAAGGTGCAGAATGTGACGGAGGTGTATTCATTCCTGGGTCTACTCAACTACTTCGATAACTTCCTACCTAAAATGAGCACCTTATTAGAACCATTGCATAAGAAAAGGCGACAACTGGGTGTGGGGTGCATCTCAAAACAGAACTTTTGAGAAAGCCACTAATCTGCTTTACTCTAACAAGCTGCTGGTACATTATGACCCATGTAAACTGTTATGTTCAGAATAACTCCACAAGACTGTATGCTGTAAGCTCAAACTGTTGTGACCTTGGTCTCTTTAATGTAACTCCAGAGTGCGGAAGCAGCATGGTGGACTGCCGTTTATACCTGTTTGCCCAGGATGTGCAGGTGACCCTTGGGTCTCCCACAGGTGCGCCCCCTGGTGGCAAGTCTTACACATTGGTAAAGTTTACATACATAACATAAACGTTTAGTATTGGCCTGTGATGCTTCGTCACATGGAATTGGTTGCGTACTCCAACAAGCTAATGAGTCGGGTAAACTTCAACCAGTCGCGTGTGCTTCAAAAAGTTTGTCTAAATCGGAAAAAGCCTACAGCATGTTAGAGAAAGAAGCACTAGCCTGTATGTATGGGATTAAAAAGATGCATCAGTACCTGTTTGGTCTTCGATTTGAACTGGAGACAGATCACAAGCCGCTCATTTCACTGTTCTCTGAAAACAAAGGTATCAATACCAATGCTTCATCCCGCATCCAGAGGTTGGCGCTGACATTATCCGCTTTTGATTATGTCACTCGCCATAGACATGGCACCAAGAATTGTGCTGATGCTTTGAGCTATCTGCCGTTGCCCACACCGGAGGTGGAAACGCCACAACCGGCGGACCTATTGTTAATTATGGATGCTTTTGTGAGTGAAGGAACCCCTGTCACGGCTCAACAAGTTAAGACCTGGACCAGCCAGGACCCGATTTTATCGGTGGTGAAGAGTTGCATCCTCAAAGGCGATTGGTCTGCCATACCCAAGCAAATGTGCGAGGAGACCAAATCTTACATTCATCGCAAAGACGAACTGTCTATTCAGTTGGATTGTATACTGTGGTGCAATCGTGTTGTTACGCCCAAAAAAGGGAGAGAGAAATATGTACGTGAACTACATCCCGGCATTGTAAGGTTTACATACATACATAACATCACGCCCCCCACCCTCCGCACACCCCCCCCAAAGTCTTATGTGCAAGTTATTTGTAAGTTGAGGCAATCTTGCGCCCCGGGTCGATCGCCTGGGTTCGTCCTCGTGGTTGACGGCGAAGTCGATCGTGGTAGTGGGTCGCTGGGGGCCAGGTCCTTTCACAGTTATCTGTAGTTCGCAGTTTGGTCTAGTCCAAATGCTTTACGCGTTAGCCAAGTACACAGTTATACAATCCAATGCTCCGTTTTCAACACAAACTCCGTTCCCCCCCTTGGCTAATGCAGTGCTAGTGGCCTAACTGCGGCCCTTAACACGGTCTACATCACTTATTCTGATGTCGCATGGGGGTGCCATGCGATCGTGGTGCGTTCTCTGCTGATGGCCTATGGAAGGCTCGGTTCTGAGTGATTCTGTCTGGTGACTACGTAGCACCCAGGATAGCCGGATCTGTAGGGAGTCTACCGTGACACGTGTGGTGCTTGGCTTAGTGATTTGGGCTGCCTGCTCCGGGCTATTGTCGTTGACCCTGAGGTCCAGCAAGCCCAGGATGGCCGCAATGGCCTTGAGACTTTCAGTAGTGGTGGGAGGCCTAGTGGTCCCTGTGGATCCTGGGCCGTAGTATGGGGGCTCTGGACCACCGGCTGTGTGTAGCCGTCCTGCCTTACTTTGCAGCGTTGGAACATCCCGTTTAGCAGTTTACCTCTAGCAGGCAGTAATGTGGGATCCTGACTGGTCCAGGTCCTAAACTGGGGGGCCGTTACAGTTGACCCCTCGTTTTTTAGCACTACCACGACCACAAGTGGGTCTGCAGGTTGCAATTTTTTCACCCCGGTGGTGGGCAACGGTAGCCAACTGAGGGCATTGGTAACGTTCTCAGTGCCTGGCCCATGGCGGATCATGTTACACTGCACAGTGTTAGACATTCTCGAAACAACGCATCGATAGTGATGCCTCTGCTCTCCAAAACTTGTGGGTTGGGCAGCTTGTCTGACTCGAGCACATATTGGGACACTCTTTGGTACGTCTCTTTAGTCCCATGAATGCAGGCTGCTGCCTTGGTTAACTTATTGGATACATGTTCAATTGTTTGGGGTTCGCCCGCTACTTTTGCTTGCTGCACAACACTCCCGACCCCATGCGGTAACATATCACTTGCTACGAATACTTTGTTAGATACATATACAACTGGTTAGGGTTCGCCCGCTACTTCGGCTTGCTGTACAACACACCCGACCCAGTGTGATAACACATCACTTGTTACAAGTACTTTGTCAGATACATATAGGACCGGTTGGTGTTCGCCCGCTACTTTGGCTTGTTGCAAAGTCCCCCCGATCCCATATAACGGTACATCATTGGCCGCGAAAGACCACTCACATGGGTTACATAGTGCAAACAACTTATTGGAACCTGGTGGGTTCCTGGCCTTCTCATTGGCCGCCTCTTTACCTTTGCCCCAAACCCAGTCTTCCTTGCTGGGCGACACATTCCTCCGTTCTGTAGCGGCGACCTCCCGTGATCTGGACACTCACTCGTCCGTGGTCTGGACGCTCTCTCATCCCATGGTCTGGACGCACCTTTGTCCCGTGGTCTGGACGCACCTTTGTTCTGTGGTCTGGACGCACCTTTGTCCCGTGGTCTGGACGCACCTTTGTTCTGTGGTCTGGACGCACCTTTGTCCCATGGTCTGGACGCACCTTTGTTCTGTGGTCTGGACGCACCTTTGTCCCATGGTCTGGACGCACCTTTGTTCTGTGGTCTGGACGCACCTTTGTCCCGTGGTCTGGACGCACCTTTGTCCCGTGGTCTGGACGCACCTTCGTCCCGTGGTCTGGACGCACTCTCGTCCCGTGGTCTGGACGCACTCTCATCCTGTGGTCTGGATGCTCTTCCATTCCGTGGTCTGGATGCCCTCTTGTCCGTGTCCGTGATGCTGACTGCCGCGATCTTCCTCTCCAGGGATTTTGCCTCTGGCGTTGGGAAGAAGCATTCTGATCGTTTCAGTTGGAGCCTCTTCCATCGTTGTGAAGAGGTCGTCGGCTTCAGGTGGTGGGTACCGCGCCTGTACTGCTGCTCGGTTGATCTTCACCTTCTCCTCGTCATGATGAGTGGCCTGTGCCTTGGGGATCTGCAAATGGATTGCACTTCGATGCCTGGTTCAGCTGAAGGTGGGGGTTTGCTCAATCTTTGAGAAGGGGAGACATCGTTTGCCGGAGAAGGTACGCAGAGGTCTTCACCATTCCATCGAATCTTCCTCATCCACCTCCTATCAAGCAGCGTTGGCCCATCACCTGAAACAATCCGCAGTGGTAAATCATGCACTGCTCCCTCATGGGATATTCTTATGTCCACACTGCCAATAACTGGTATCAGTTCCTTGGTGTAGGTGCGCAGCTTTGCCTGAATCAAGATCAGCTTGAGTCGCTGTGCTTCGTCGCCCCACAGCCTCTCGAATGCCTTCTGGCTCATAACTGATTGACTCACCCCCGTGTCTAGTTCCATGGAAACTGGAGTGCCGTTAAGATCAACTTTTAACATTATCGGAGGGCTTTTGATGGTGAAGGTGTGTATCCCATATACTTCCTCTTCAATCTCAGGTTCAGTTGCCTCTCCTGCTAATTCATCGTGATCCTTGCTGGATCAGTCGTCCTCTCCTGACTCTGCCACGTGGTGAGTCGGCGATCGTTTGCACATTCGCTGGAGGTGCGCCATTGTTCCACAGCCCTTGCACACAATCGACATCGATGAGCTCTATGGCTGCCCCCGCACCGCCAACATGGTGCTAAGTGATACATATTCACGCCCCATGGCGGACTCTGAGTCGCTCTAGGCCTAGGTCTGGCCGCAGCAGTAGTGTGGCCCTTGCCCTGTACCGTTCTGCCTGCTGAAAACATTATTTTATGCACAGTACTTGCCGGTGAGTTTCGATTCCGTGAAGATGTCTGTTTTGTGTTATAGAAACATAGAAAATAGGTGCAGGAGTAGGCCATTCGGCCCTTCAAGCCTGCACCACCATTTAATAAGATCATGGCTGATGATTCACCTCAGTGCCCCGTTCCTGCTTTCTCTCTATACACCTTGATCCCTTTATCTCTAACTCCCTCTTGAATATATCCAATGAACTGGCATCAACAACTCTCTGCGGTAGGGAATTCCACAGGTTAACAACTCTCTGAGTGAAGAAGTTTCTCCTCATCTTAGTCCTAAATGGCTTACCCCTTATCCTTAGACTATGTTCCCTGGTTCTGGACTTCCTCAACATTGGGAACATTCTTCCTGCATCTAACCTGTCCAGTTCCGTCAGAATTTTATATGTTTCTATGAGATCCCTTCTCATCCTTCTAAACACCAGTGAATACAGGCCCAGTCGATCCAGTCTCTCCTCGTATGTCAGTCCTGCCATCCCGGGAATCAGTCTGGTGAACCTTTGCTGCACTCCCTCAATAGCAAGAATGTCCTTCCTCAGATTAGGAGACCAAAACTGAACACAATATTCCAGGTGAGGCCTCACTTAGGCCCTGTACAACTGCAGTAAGACCTCCCTGCTCCTATACTCAAATCCCCTAGCTATGAAGACCAACATACCATTTGCCTTCTTCACTGCCTCCTGTACCTGCATGCCAACTTTCAATGACTGATGTACCATGACATCCACGTCTCGTTGCACCTCCCCTTTTCCTAATTTGCCGCCATTCAGATAATATTCTGCCTTTGTGATTTTGCCACCAGAGTGGATAACCACACATTTATCCACATTGTACTGCATCTGCCACACGTTTGCCCACTCACCTAACCTGTCCAAGTCACCCTGCAGCCTTTTAGTGTCCTCCTCACAGCTCACACCGCTACCCAGCTTAGTGCCATCTGCAAACTTGGAGATATTACACTCAATTCCCTCATCCAAATCATTAATGTATATTGTAAATAGCTGAGGTCCCAGCCCTGAGCCCTGCGGTACCCCACTAGTCACTGCCTGCCATTCTGAAAAGGAGCCATTTTTCCCGATTCTCTGCTTCCTGTCTGCCAACCAGTTCTCTATCCACGTCAGTACTTACCCCCAATATCATGTGCTTTGATTTTGCATACCAATCTCTTGTGTGGGACCTTGTCAAAAGCCTTTTGAAAGTCCAAATACGCCACATCCATTGGTTCTCCCTTGTCCTCAAAAAATTCTAGAAGATTTATCAAGCAGGATTTCCCTTTCATAAATCCATGCTGACTTGGGCCGATCCCGTCACTGCTTTCCAAATGTGCTGCTATTTCATCTTTAATAATTGATTCCAACATTTTCCCCACTACTGATGTCAGGCTAACCGGTCTATAATTACCCATTTTCTTTTTCCATCCTTTCTTAAAAAGTGGTGTTACATTAGCTACCCTCCAGTCCATAGGAACCGATCCAGAATCGATAGACTATTGGAAAATGATCACCAATGCACCCACTATTTCTAGGGTTACTTCCTTAAGCACTCTGGGATGCAGGCTATCAAGCCCTGGGGATTTATCGGCCCTCAATCCCATCAATTTCCCTAACACAATTTCCCGCCTAATAAGGATTTCTTTCAGTTCCTCCTTCTCACTAGACCCTCGGTCCCCTAGTATTTCTGGAAGGTTATTTGTGACTTCCTTCATGAAGACAGAACCAAAGTATTTGTTTAACTGGTCCGCCATTTCTTTGTTCCCCATTATATATTCACCTGAATCTGAATGCAAGGAACCTATGTTTGTTTTCACTAATCTTTTTCTCTTCACATATCTATAGAAGCTTTTGCAGTCAGTTTTTATGTTCCCAGCAAGCTTCCTCTCATAGAAACATAAGAATTAAGAACAGGAGTAGCCCATCTAGCTCCTCGAGCCTGCTCCGTCATTCAACAAGATCATGGCTGATCTGGCCGTGGACTCAGCTCCACTTACCCGCCCGCTCCCCGTAACCCTTAATTCCCTTATTGGTTAAAAATCTATCTATCTGTGACTTGAATACATTCAATGAGCTAGCCTCAACTGCTTCCTTGGGCAGAGAATTCCACAGATTCACAACCCTCTGGGAGAAGAAATTCCTTCTCAACTCGGTTTTAAATTGGCTCCCCTGTATTTTGAGGACTGCCCCCTAGTTCTAGTCTCCCCGACCCGTGGAAACAACCTCTCCGCCTCTATCTTGTCTATCCCTTTCATGATTTTAAATGTTTCTATAAGACCACCCCTCATCCTTCTGAACTCCAACGAGTAAAGACCCAGTCTACTCAATCTATCATCATAAGTTAACCCCCTCATCCCCGGAATCAGCCTCGTGAATTGTCTCTGTACTCCCTCCAAAGCTAGTATATCCTTCCTTAAGTAAGGTGACCAAAACTGCACGCAGTACTTCATGTGCGGCCTCACCAATACCCTGTACAGTTGCAGAAGGACCTCCCTGCTTTTGTACTCCATCCCTCTCGCAATGAAGGCCAACATTCCATTCGCCTTCCTGATTACCTGCTGCACCTGCAAACTAACTTTTTGGGTTTCATGCACAAGGACCCCCAGGTCCCTCTGCACCGCAGCATGTTGTAATTTCTCCCCATTCAAATAATATTCCCATTTACTGTTTTTTTTCCCAAGGTGGATGACCTCACACTTTCCGACTCATACTCTATTTTCCCCCTCCTCATTAAACCCTTTTGTCCTCTTCTGCTGTGTTACAAAGTTCTCCCAGTCCTCAGGTTTGTTGCTTTTTCTGGCCAATTTATATGCCTCTTCCTTGGATTTAACACTGTCCTTAATTTCCCTTGTTAGCCACGGTTGAGCCACCTTCCCCATTTTATTTTTACTCCAGACAGGGATGTACAATTGTTGAAGTTCATCCATGTGATCTTTAAATGTTTGCCATTGCCTATTCACCATCAACCCTTTAAGTATCACTTGCCAGTTTATTCTAGCCAATTCACATCTCATACCATCGAAGTTACCTTTCCTTAAGTTCAGGACCCTAGTCTCTGAGTTACTCTCCATCTTAATAAAGAATTCTACCATATTATGGTCGCTCTTCCCCAAGATTGCTAATTAGTCCTTTCTCATTACACATCACCCAGTCTCGGATGGCCAGCCCTCTAGTTGATTCCTCGACATATTGGTCTAGAAAACCATCCCTAATACACTCCAGGAAATCCTCCTCCACCGCATTGCTACTAGTTTGGTTAACTCAATCAATATGTAGTTTAAAGTTGTCCATAATAACTGCTGTACCTTTATTGCATGCATCCCTAATTTCTTGTTTGATGCTGTCCCCAACCTCACTACTACTGTTTGGTGGTCTGTACACAACTCCCATTAGTGTTTCCTGCCCTTTGGTATTCCTTGGTTCCACCCATACCGATTCCACATCATCCAAACTAAATTCCTTCCTTACTATTGCATTAATTTTAACCAGCAACGCCACCCCATCTCCTTTTCCTTCTGTCTATCCTTTCTAAATGTTGAATACCCCTGGGTGTTGAGTTCCCAGCCTTGGTCACCCTGAAGCCATGTCTCCATGATGCCAATTACATCATATCCGTTAACTGCTATCTGCACAGTTAATTCATCCAAATTATTCTGAATACTCCTCGCATTGAGGCACAGAGCCTTCAGGCTTGTCTTTTTAACACACTTTGCCCCTTTAGAATTTGTCTGTAATGTGGCCCTTTTTGCTTTTTGCCTTGGGTTTCTCTGCCCTCCATTTTTACTTTTCTTCTTTCTATCTTTTGCTTCTGCCCCCATTCTACTTCCCTCTTTCTCCCTGCATAGCTTCCCATCCCCCTACCATATTAGTTTAACCCCTCCCCAACAGCACTAGCAAATACTCCCCCTAGGACATTGGTTCCGATCCTGCCCAGGTGCAGACCGTCCGGTTTGTACTGGTCCCACCTCCCCCAGAACCGGTTCCAATGTCCCAGGAATTTGAATCTCTCCCTTCTGCACCACTCCTTAAGCGACGTATTCATCTGAGCTATCCTGCAATTCCTACTCTGACTAGCACGTGGCACTGGTAGCAATCCTGAGATTACTACTTTTGAGGTCCTACTTTTTAATTTAGCTCCTAGCTCCCTAAATTCATCTTGTAGGACCTCATCCTGTTTTTTATCTATATTGTTGATACCTATATGAACCACGACAACTGGCTGTTCACCCTCCCCCTTCAAAATGTCCTGCACCCACTCCGAGACATCCTTGACCCTTGCACCAGGGATGCAACATATCATCCTGGAGTCTCGGTTTCAGTCGCAGAAATGTCTATCTATTCCCCTTACAGTAGAATTCCCTACCACTATAGCTCTTTTTCCTGCACTCCTGTGCAGCAGAGCCACCCATGGTCGCATGAACTTGGCTGCTGCTGCTCTCCCCTGATGAGTCATCCCCCTCAACAGTACCCAAAGCGGTGTATCTGTTTTGTAGGGGGTTGACCGCAGGGGATCCTTGTACTACCTTTCTGCCACTGTTCTTCCTGTTGGTCACCCATCCCCGATCTGGCTGTGTACCCTTTACCTGCGGTGTGGCCAACTCACTAAACGTGTTATTCATGGTATCCTCAGCATCGCGGATGCTCCAGAGTAAATCCACTCGCAGCTCCAGTGCTGCAACGCGGTCTGTCAGACACTGGAAGCGTCCCTGATTTCCCACATAGTACAGGAG
Source organism: Pristiophorus japonicus (assembly GCF_044704955.1). Taxonomy (NCBI): domain Eukaryota; kingdom Metazoa; phylum Chordata; class Chondrichthyes; family Pristiophoridae; genus Pristiophorus; species Pristiophorus japonicus. The sequence continues at coordinate 113,980,056 of NC_091978.1, forward strand.
GAGCATAACACGTGCCTGAGCTTTCCTGCCATGACTTAACCCTTAGATTAACTTAATTTGGCAACAACAATGCTAAAAGATTACTTACTGATAAAGAAAAAAAAAGAAAAACTACTCACCAATCACCAGCCAATCACTTACCCCCTTGGCTGTGACATCACCCTTCTATTTCTTTCTACTTTTTTGCCTTCTCTCCCTGCTGCATCTGCACCAGCTGGCCTCCGCCTGATGGGCCTCTTGTAGGCCTTCCCAGACACCCGCTCTGCCTCCTCTCCGACGACGAACTCCCGCCGACTGATGGACCTCTTGTAGGCCTCCCCGGACACCTGCTCCACCTCCTCTCCGACGACAAACTCCCGCTGTGGATATAAAGGCTTGGGCTATTGTGATGGCCTTGCTCAGATCTAGGGATTCGGCAGACAGCAGTTTGAGCAGAATGGCCTCGTGGCCAATTGTAAGCACGAAAAAGTCCCGCATAATTTCCCCCAAGGATCCTACAAATTCACACTCTCCCGCAAGGCATCTTAGGTTGGCGAAGAACTCGCCACGTTCTGGCCTTTGGAGCGATGGTGCATGTAAAAGCGATACTTGACCATCAGGATGCTCTCCTTTGGCTTGAGGTGTTCCCTAACATTAATGATTTGGACGAGGGGATTAAATGTAGTATCTCCAAATTTGCGGATGACACTAAGTTGGGTGGCAGTGTGAGCTGCGAGGAGGATGCTATGAGGCTGCAGAGTGACTTGGATAGGTTAGGTGAGTGGGCAAATGCATGGCAGATGAAGTATAATGTGGATAAATGTGAGGTTATCCACTTTGGTGGTAAAAACAGAGAGACAGACTATTATCTGAATGGTGACAGATTCGGAAAAGGGGAGGTGCAACGAGACCTGGGTGTCATGGTACATCAGTCATTGAAGGTTGACATGCAGGTACAGCAGGCGGTTAAGAAAGCAAATGGCATGTTGGCCTTCATAGCAAGGGGATTTGAGTACAGGGGCGGGGAGGTGTTACTACAGTCGTACAGGGCCTTGGTGAGGCCACATCTGGAGTATTGTGTACAGTTTTGGTCTCTTAACTTGAGGAAGGACATTCTTGCTATTGAGGGAGTGCAGCGAAGGTTCACCAGACTGGTTCCCAGGATGGCGGGACTGACATATCAAGAAAGACTGGATCAACTGGGCTTGTATTCACTGGAGTTCAGAAGAATGCGAGGGGATATCATAGAAACGTTTAAAATTCTGATGGGTTTAGACAGGTTAGATGCAGGAAGAATGTTCCCAATGTTGGGGAAGTCCAGAACCAGGGATCACAGTCTAAGGATAAGGGGTAAGCCATTGTTGACCGAGATGAGGAGAAACGTCTTCACCCAGAGAGTGGTGAACCTGTGGAATTCTCTACCACAGAAAGTTGTTGAGGCCAATTCACTAAATATATTCAAAAAGGGGTTAGATGTAGTCCTTACTACTAGGGGGATGAAGGGGTATGGCGAGAAAGCAGGAATGGGGTACTGAGGTTGCATGTTCAGCCATGAACTCATTGAATGGCAGTGCAGGCTCGAAGGGACGAATGGCCTACTCCTGCACCTATTTTCTATGTTTTTCTATGTCTATGTTTTCTAACCAGCATACACAACTCTGTGTAGGACTTGTCCATTGGTTTGACCAGTGCCAGCAAATTTTTGAGGAGGCCATATATCGAAGACCCACATACGGTGAGAAGAATCGCCCTGCGCTTGGTCACTGTCTCAGCCTTGTCCAGTTCGTTGGCCACAAAGTACTGGTTGAAGTGCTCAACGAAGACTTCCCAATCATCACCCTCAACAAATCTCTCAAGAATACCAATGGCCATTACCACATGAAAGTTTGAGATCCGTTGCTCGTCACTAATTTGTTATGTTCAGAATAAATCCACAGGACTGTATTGCAAGCTCAAACTGTTGTGACCTTAGTCTCTTTATTCAGACTCCAAAGTGGGGAAGCAGCATGGTGAATCACCTTTTATACCTGCTTGCCCCAGAGGGCACAGGTGACCCTTAGGTCTCCCACAGGTGTGTCCCCTAGTGGAAAGTCTTATATTTGGGTAAGATTTACATACATACATAACAGATAGAGTGTATAATCATGTCATCCAATACATCCACAGCTACCATTGAGAATCTCAGTTTCATGTTTGCGACACATGGTCTGCCTGACATCGTTGTTAGCGACAACGGATCGTGCTTCACCAGTCAGGAGTTTCAAGATTTCATGAAACTCAATGGTATCAAACAATGGTATTAGCACCGTTCAAACCTGCATCCAATGGGCAAGCAGAACGTGCTGTCCAAATCATAAAGCGGAGTACAAAGCGAGTAACCCAAGGGTCACTGCAGACCCGCCTGTCATGCATACTGCTTAGTTACAGGACAAGACCACACACGTTTACCGGGGTCTCGCCTGCTGAACTAATGATGAAGAGAGGTCTTAAGACCAAGCTATCTCTTGTACACCCTGACTTGAATAATCATGTTGAACATAGAAGACAAAGTCAGCAAGGGTATCACGATCGCACAGCTGTGTCACGCGATAGTTCTGTAAATGATCCTGTATATGTTTTGAATTATGGTCAGAGTCCCAAGTGGATCGCTGGTACTGTCAAGGTCAAGGAGGGCAACAGAGTATTTATTGTCAAGCTCAAAAACGGGCAAACATGCAGGAAACATATGGATCAGCCAAAGCTGCGGCACACAGACGAACCCGAACAGTTGGAGGAAGAGACAATCGACGACCAACCAACCTACCCCCAGTCATCAGAGGACTCAGTGGTCATCAGTGAATGGGGACTTTCAATCACCGACATGTTCAATGAAAATGGACTTTCAATCCCTGACATGACCATTGCCACTCCCACCAGGTCAGCCACCCAGCCACCAGTCACAACAGACTCTGAACACTCACCCAAGGCTGGAGTTGAACTGAGACAGTCAACCCGGGAGCGTAAAACACCAGACTGTCTCAATTTGTAAAAGACTGTGTTAATATCTCGGGGTGGGTATTGTCATTTATGTACTTTTGGGATCACTAGCCACTAGATGGCGTCACTGTTGGAGGCCTTTGCGCTGCATGCACGAGTGTGCAGCCCAAGTATAAAAGGCCAGCCATTTGTATATTAGTCACTTTGGGCCTTAATAAAGCAGAGCCAAGGTCATACCTCTTGGAGTTAAACAGTACTCAGTCTAACAGTTATTGCATTCATAACTTTTCCCACATTGTGGCACAAAGATTGCCCTGAATGTATTAGCTGGGGGTAACCTAAATGTTCAACAGTAACAGATATGTGCAGTCAGCCAGCACAAATCACCAGCATTGAAATTTTTGCCCTATTAAGTGTTAGGTTTGAAGAAAATTCTTGACATGATGCTCTTCCTTGAGTGATTGCCGTGTAGTAACACTGTTTGTGAAAGAGCATGCTGAATACCAACCTGCAATTTGTAATGTCAATTACATCATCATCATCATAGGCAATCCCTCGAAATCGAGGTAGACTTGCTTCCACTCCTGAAGTGAATTCTCTGGTGGCTGAACAATCCAATACGAGAGCCACGGACTCTGTCACAGATATTTGCCGAGGGAAGGGGCATGTGGGACTGGTTTATCGCACACTCTTTCCGCTGCCTGCTCTTGACCTCTTCACGCTCTCGGCATTGAGATTCGAAGAGCTCAATGCCCTCCAGGATGCACCTTCTCCACCTAGGGCGGTCTTCGGCCAAGGACTCCCAGTTGTCAGTGGTGAAGTCGCACTTTATCAGGGAGGCTTTGAGGGTGTCATTGTAACATTTCCGCTGCCCACTTTTGGCTCGTTTGCCATGAAGGAGCTCCACATAGAGCATTTGCTTTGGGAGTCTCGTGTCTGGCATGCAAACTATGTGGTCTGCCGAGCGAAGCTGATCGAGTGTAGTCAGTGCTTCAATGCTGGGGATGTTAGCCTGCATGAGGACCTGTCCTCCCAAGGGATTTGCAGGATCTTGCGGAGACATCGTTGGTGATATATCTCCAGCGACTTAAGGTGTCTTCTGTACATCATCCATGCAGGAGGGCGGTTATTTACTACAGCCCCTGTAGAACATGAGCTTGGTGTAGATTTGAGGGCCTGGTCTTTGAACACTCGTTTCCTCAGACGGCCGAAGGCTGCACTGGCGCACTGGAGGCGATGTTGAATCTCCGCATCAATGTCTGCTCTTATTGATAAGAGGCTCCCGAGGTATGGGAAATGGTCCACGTTGTCGAGGGCCGCGCCATGAATCTTGATGACTGGGGGACAGTGCTGTGTGGCGAGGACAGGCGGGTGGAGGACCTTTGGCTTAGGGTGTTAAGCGTAAGGCCCACGCTTTCATATGCCTTGGTGAATACATCGACTATATCCTGGAGTTCAGCCTCAGAATGTCAGTTACAAGCTGCAAACCACCACCAAGCCCCGATCCCAAGCCTCAATCACTCCCTCCCAATTGCCGAGCACTTCCCCCTCACCACCCCCCCAACAATATTCGACCCCAAGCCTTGACCTTTCTCTCCCTCCCCATTGCTAGCCTCCTGCCATTGGTTTTCCCACCCAACAGCTGGCCAGCCTGTTAATCTGGCTGCTGCTAAGCAGGAAATGGAAGAAGAAAATTATAATGAGTTCCTGCCATTAAATTCAGCAGGACCTCTGCGTCCCCTGCCTTGCTTGATTTTTGACATGCGATCGTGCTCCCCAGCATCCTCCTCTCCTTCCTGCCTCTCTGCAAATATCGGAGCCATGGAAAGTCATGGCAGAAAAACAGGTCAACATGTCTGGCCCAGTGATTTTCTTCACGAGCCACCGAGTCTAATCTCATTTTTCTTTTTGCTTGCCATATACATTAATATTTCTGATTGATAGAGTGTTTCAAAGTTATGAAAGGTTTTGAGAGGGTAAATAATGAAAGAATGTTTCCCACTGCTTGGTGGTGGGGGTGGAGGGCACAGTCTCCAGCAGAATAAAGGGGGAAATTGGGAAATTAAAAGTATTTTATTTTCACACAAAGGGTTATAGGCCCCAAGTTTCACCATGATTTGCTCCTGATTTTTAGGAGCAACTGGTGTAGAACGGAGTGTCTTAGAAATCGCAATTCTCGCCATTTAGTTTGCTCCAGTTCCAGTCAGTTAGAACAGTTTCACTTTGGAACAGAATTTTTTTTCAAAAGGGGGCGTGTCCGGCCACTTACGTCTGTTTTCAAAGTTTCATCAGTGAAAACTTACTCCAAACTAACTTAGAATGGAGTAACTGAAGATTTTTGTACGCTCGAAAAAACCTTGTCTACACTTTAGAAAATCAGGCGTAGGTTACAAATCAGGCGTAGGGAATAGGGGGGGGGGGGGGTTTAAAGGGAAGTTTACAAACATTAAACACTTCAGTTTTACAAATAAAGAGCCATCATCAATAATAAATGATTAAAACATCAATAAATCAACCAATAAACCAATCAAAAAAAATTAATAAAAAATAATTTTTAAAAAAATCAAGAAATAAAACATTTTCTACTTACCGACTGCAGCACCGGGAGCCCTCCAACAGCGTGCTGGGATGCCCCTCTCCCCCAGTGTGTCTCTGTCAGTGTCTCTATCTCTCTGTCTGTCTGTCTGTGTGTGTCTCTCACTCTCTGTCTGTCAGTGTCTGTGTTTCTGACAGCGAGGGGAGGGGGAGGAGGGGGGTAGAGGGAGAGAGGGGGGAGCAGAGGGCGGGAAGGGGGAGGGATGGGGGAGAAGGGGGAGAAGGGGAGGGGGAGGGGGAGGAGGAGAAGGGGAAGGGGGGAGGGAGAAGGGGAAGGGGGGAGGCGGAAAATGGGGGGGGAAAAAAAAGGTGGGGAGGAGAAGGGGGGGAAAGGAGAGGGGGGGAAACGAGAAGGGGGAAAGGAGAGGGGGAGAAAGAGATGGGGAGGAAAGGAGAGGGGGGGGGGAAAGGAGATGGGGGGGAGGCTCAACGGGCCGGGCCCGGCCGGGCCCCGAGACTTCGGGCAGGGCCCAAGACTTCGGGCAGGGCCCGTCCCCAGCACCAGATTTACAGGTAGGTGGTGTTGGGTCGGGTCGGGATCGCGGGTCGGGTCGGGGGGAGCGCGGGTGGGGGTCGGGAGCGCGGGTCGGGGTCGGTGGGGTGGTGGGAGGGAGGTCGGTTCGGTTCGGGTCGGGGGGAGGGAGGGAGAGGGAGGTCAGGTCGGGGGGATGGAGGTCAGGTCGTGTCCAGTCGGGGGGGGTGGTGGGGGGAAGCGGGAGTCGGGTCGGTGTCGGTGTCAGGTCCGGTCCGGAGGCGGGGGGCGGGGGGGCAGGGGGAAGCGGGAGTCGGGTCGGGTCTAGTCCGGGGGGTTGGGTCGGGTGCGTCCGGGGCGGGGTGGGGGGGGGAAGCGGGAGTCGGGTCGGTGTCGGGGTCGGTGTCGGGTCCGGTCCTAGGGCGGCGGGGGGGGGCGGGGGGAAGCGGGAGTCGGGTCGGTGTCGGGTCCGGTCCGGGGGGTCGGGTCCGGTCCAAGGGCGGGCGGGGGCCGGGAAGCGGGAGTCAAGTCGGGTCGGGAGGAAGCAGGAGCTGGGCGTGGGAGGCAGCCTTATTCACGCAGCCCCAGTGAGGCCATTCGGCCAGGGCTAGGGGCTGCGTGCTTCGCCCCCTCCCACACAGTTTTGGGCGCTTGGAGCTACTGCACATGCGCGCCCACTGTAACGCGCATGTGCAGAGGTCCCGGCACTGTTTTCAGCGCAGGGACCTGGCTCCGCCCGCTACAGCTCGTGCTGCACCGCGCTGAGCTGCAAACGACCTGCAGGGAGCTGGAGAATCTGGAAGTTTTTTTTAGGCGCACTTTGTGGCGCGAAAAACGGGCGTCCAAGTCGGGACTGTGCCGTTCTAGGCGCGGCTCGAAACTTGGGCCCATAGAACCTGGGATGCTTTACCAAAAGTAGCTATTGAGTCAGAGGCTCATACACTATTTAACAAAGGTTTGAATTTGATAAATAAGAATATAGAAAGGATACAGGGAAATAGCAGACAGTAAATAGCTCCAGTTGAAGAGTTCAATGGGCAAATGGCCTCCTTCTATCGTATAATTTAAATGACTCTATGGGGTAATTTTCATACTTATTATTTGGGTGGTAAACTAGCTCAAGGAACAACACCTCATCTTTCGATTAGGCACTTTACAGCCTTCTGGACTCAACATCGAGTTCAACAATTTCAGACTGTAACCTCTGCCCCTATTTTTTCAGACGTCAGCTGTTGATAATTCTGCCATTCCCATTGGCAGCATATAATGACTCGTGCCTTCCGCCTTATCACCCAAACCGTACCTTTTGTTCTTTCCTCCCCTCCCCCCCTGACAAAGGGTCAGCGACCTGAAACACTCTCCACAGATACTGCCGGACCTGCTGAGTAGTTCCAGCATTTTCTGTTTTTATTTCAGATTCCAGCATCTGCAGTATTTTGCTATTAAACTAGCAGAGGGGATTAGCTGTCTGTTGAAGAGCTCATCTGATGTTCATCCTTTTGATTTCAGTGGGGTGTAAATTGGACGAGTTCTATAATGGGCAGGTAATCAGCTCCATCACTTTAAGGACCAGAAGGGGAAGGTAAAAATCACCCCTTATAAGTCCGGGATAGTTGGATGGTTCAACTTCCCTGTTCTCAAGAAAGTTTTAACAGTACAAAAGTGAAAATAATCCCCTGTGGGAACATTGTTTAGAACAAACCCATTTTCTTTCTCGGGGCCCAGATGGCAGCACAAATAATAGCATAACAGCAATAACAAAGTTCCGTCTGATGTTATCTAATATTTCTCTTTATTTTTGTAAATAAGGTGATTAGTTACAGATCCAAGAATGTTTCTTTTTGGCATAAATTCAATGCTGTGAATGCCACTTGTGAGCATCTTGTTCAAATCTTCCGTACACATCTAGAATATTGGTTGCTTTTTATCTATGGAAGTCAATTAAACTGTTGAACATTTTCCAAGCTTGGCATGAGACTCAGCTCTGTTCTGCAGCCTTTGCCTTCCCTTGTGAATCAAACCCATTTTCCTCGCTCCAACCATTTTGATCCTACTGGGCCCCTCACTCTGATCTTCCGCTCAATCTCTCAGCAGAGATCTTCCTTCCACTGTTCCGCAACTCCTCAGTGCATTACTGCATCCCTAAGATACTCCAGTAGGACTGTCTCAGCAGACCTATTAGCGATTTTTTTAACCATTTCACCCTCCTGTGTTGGAGTTTTGGCTGCTGGGAGCACGTATCAAGAATTCAGGCTCCAGCTATTATGATTTTACCTCAGCTGTGGTGGATAAGGCCCTTGACTGTGCCTGCCCCATTTACTTTGCCTGCAATCTCATCCTGTTCCCCTCAACTCACAACAACAATAGGGCCTCTTTAGTCCTCACCTTCCATCCCACTAGCATTTACATTCATCAATCATTTCTGCCATATGTTCCAACCAGAACATGATCTATCACCAAACATAGAAACATAGTAAATAGGTGCAGGAGTAGGCCATTCGGCCCTTCGAGCCTGCACCACCATTCAATAAGATCATGGCTGATCATTCCCTCAGTATCCCTTTCCTGCTTTCTCTCCATACCCCTTCATCCCCTCAGCCGTAAGGGCCATATCTAACTCCCTTTTGAATATATCCAATGAACTGGCATCAACAACTCTCTGCAGCAGGGAATTCCACAGGTTAACAACTCTCTGAGTGAAGAAGTTTCTCCTCATCTCAGTCCTAAATGGCCTAACCCTTATTCTAAGACTGTGTCCCCTGGTTCTGGATTTCCCCAACATCGGGAACATTCTACCCGCATCTAACCTGTTCTGTCATGTCAGAATCTTATATGTTTCTATGAGATTCCCTCTCATCCTTCTAAACTCCAATGTATAAAGACCCAGTTGATCCAGTCTCTCCTCATATGTCAGTCCTGCCATCCCAGGAATCAGTCTGGTGAACCTTCGCTGCACTCCCTCAATAGCAAGAACGTCCTTCCTCAGATTAGGAGACCAAAACTGAACACAATATTCCAGGTGAGGCCTCACCAAGGTCCTGTAAACTGCAGTAAGACCTCCCTGCTCCTATACTCAAATCCCCTAGCTATGAAGGCCAACATACCACTTGCCTTTTCACCGCCTGCTGTACCTGTATGCCAGCTTTCAAAGACTAATGAACCATGACATCCAGGTCTCGTTGCACCTCCCCTTTTCCTAATCTGCCGCCATTCAGATAATATTCTGTCCTCGCGTTTTTGGCCCCAAAGAGGATAACCTCACATTTATCCACATTATACTGCATCTGCCATGCATTTGCCCACTCCCCTAACCTGTCCAAGTCACCCTGCAGTCTCTTAGCATCCCCCTCACAGCTCACACCACCACCCAGTTTAGTGTCATCTGCAAACTTGGAGATATTACACTCAATTCCTTCATCCAAATCATTGTTGTATATTGTAAATAGCTGGGGTCCCAGCACTGAGCCCTGCGGAACTCCACTAGTCACTGCTTGCCATTCTGAAAAGGACCCGTTTAACCCGACTCTCTGCTTCCGGTCTGCCAACCAGTTCTCTATCCACATCAGTATATTACCCCCAATACCATGTGCTTTGATTTTGCACACCAATCTCTTGTGTGGGACCTTGTCAAAAGCCTTTTGAAAGTCCAAATACACCACATCCACTGATTCTCCCTTGTCCACTCTACTAGTTACATCCTCAAAAAATTCCAGAAGATTTGTGAAGCATGATTTCCCTTTCATAAATCCATGCTGACTTGAACCGATCCTGTCACTGCTTTCCAAATGTGCTGCTATTTCATCCTTAATAATTGATTCCAACATTTTCCCCACTACTGATGTCAGGCTAACCGTTCTATAATTACCCGCTTTCTCTCTCCCTCCTTTTTTAAAAAGTGGTGTTGCAAACATGTCTTCCCTTCGCTGTTTTCCGGCAGGATTATTCTCTCAGAATAACCTTGTTTACTCTTCCACAATCCCAACCTTCCCCAACTGCTGCCCTTCTCCTGGCACCTCCTTACACACTATAATCCAAGGCAAAAAATACTGCTTCAGTATAAGAACATAACATACGAACATAAGAAATAGGAGCAGGAGTAGGCCATTTGGCCCCTCGAGCCTGCTCCGCCATTCAATAAGATCATGGCTGATCTGAACTTGGACTCAACTCCACTTTCCTGCCCTCTCCCCATAACCCTTGGCTCCCTTATTGTTCAAAAATCTGTCTATCTCCACCTTAAATATATTCAACGACCCAGCCTCCACAGCTCTCTGGGATAGCAAATTCCAAAGATTCATGACCTCCTGAGAGAAAGAATTCCTCCTTATCTCCATTTTAAATGGACGACCCCTTATTCTGAGACTATGCCCCCTAGTTCTAGATTCCCCCACGAGGGGAAACATCCTCTCTGCATCTACCCTGTCGAGCCCCCTCAGAATCTAAGACATTTCAATAAGTTCACCTCTCATTCTTCAAAACTCCAATGAGTATAGGCCCAACCTGTTCAACCTTTCTACATAAGGCAAACCTTTCATCTCAGGAATCAACCTAGTGAACCTTCTCTGAACTGCCTCCAATGCAAGTATATCCCTCCTTAAATAAGGAGACCAAAACTGTACATAGATACATAGAAGCATAGAAAATAGAAGCAGGAGCAGGCCTTTCAGCTCTTCGAGCCTGCACCACCATTCAATATGATCATGGCTGATCATGCAACTTCAGTACCCCACTCCCGCCTTCTCTCCATCCCCCCTGGTCCCCTTAGCCGTAAGGGCCACATCTAACTCCCTCTTGAATATATCCAACGAACTGGACTCAACAACTTTCTGTGGTAGAGAATTCCACAGGTTCACCACTCTCTGGGTGAAGAAGTTTCTCCTTATCTCGGTCCTATATGGCTTACCCCTTATCCTTAGACTGTGAACCCTGGTTCTGGACTTCCCCAACATCGGGAACATTCTTCCTGCATCTAACCTGTCCAGTCCTGTCATAATTTTATATATTTCTATGCAGTACTCCAGGTGTGGTCTCACCAATGCCCTGTACAGTTGTAGCAAGACTTCCCTACTTTTGTACTCCATCTCCATTGCAATAAAGGCCAACATTCCATTTGCCTTGATAATTACTTGCTGTATCTGCATGCTATCTTTTGGTATTTCATGTACATGAACCCCCAGATCCATCTGTACTGCAGCATTTTGTAGTCTCTCTCTATTTAAATAATAATTTGCTTTTTTATTCTTCCTATCAAGGTGGATAACCTCACATTTACCCTGTTAATAAAGGATGATATCAGGGCAGTTGTGAGAGATGATATTGGCTCTAATGAACAAAATGTTGAATCATTGTGGGTGGAGATTAGAGATAGTAAGGGGAAAAAGTCACTGGTGGGCGTAGTTTATAGGCCCCCAAATAATAACTTCACGGTGGGGCGGACAATAATCAAGGGAATAATGGAGGCATGTGAAAAAGGAACGGCAGTAATCATGGGGGATTTTAACCTACATATCGATTGGTCAAATCAAATCGCACGGGGTAGCCTGGAGGAGGAATTCATAGAATGCATACGGGATTGTTTCTTAGAACAGTATGTTACAGAATCTACAAGGGAGCAAGCTATCTTAGATCTGGTCCTGTGTAATGAGTCAGGAATAATAAACAATCTCCCAGTAAAAGATCCTCTTGGAATGAGTGATCACAGTATGGTTGAATTTGTAATACAGATTGAGGGTGAGGAAGTAGTGTCTCAAACGAGCATACTATGCTTAAACAAAGGGGACTACAGTGGGATGAGGGCAGAGTTGGCTAAAGTAGACAGGGAACACAGACTAAACGGTGGCACAATTGAGGAACAGTGGAGGACTTTTAAGGAGCTGTTTCATAGTGCTCAACAAAAATATATTCCAGTGAAAAAGAAGGGCGGTAAGAGAAGGGATAACCAGCCGAGGATAACCAAGGAAATAAAGGAGAATACCAAATTAAAAACCAATGTGTATAAGGTGGCCAAGGTTAGAGGGAAACTAGAAGATGGGGAAAATTTTAAACGACAGCAAAGAATGACAAAGAAAGCAACAAAGAAAGGAAAGATAGATTACAAAAGTAAACTTGCGCAAAACATAAAAACAGATAGTAAAAGCTTTTACCGATATATAAAACGGAAGAGAGTGACTAAAGTAAATGTTGGTCCCTTAGAAGATGAGAAGGGGGATTTAATAATGGGAAATGTGGAAATGGCTGAGACCTTAAACAATTATTTTGCTTCGGTCTTCACAATGGAAGACACAAAAACCATGCCAAAAATTGCTGGTCACGGGAATGTGGGAAGGGAGGACCTTGAGACAATCACTATCACTAGGGAGGTAGTGCTGGACAGGCTAATGGATCTCAAGGTAGACAAGTCCCCTGGTCCTGATGAAATGCATCCCAGGGTATTAAAAGAGATGGCAGAAGTTATAGCAGATGCATTCGTTATAATCTACCAAAATTCTCTGGACTCTGGGGAGGTACTAGCGGATTGGAAAGCAGCTAATGTAACGCCTGTTTAAAAAAGGGGGCAGACAAAAGGTAGGTAACTATAAGCCGGTTAGTTTAACATCTGTAGTGGGGAAAATGCTTGAAGCTATCATTAAGGAAGAAATAGCGGGACATCTAGATAGGAATAGTGCAATCAAGCAGTCACAACATGGATTCATGAAGAGGAAATCATGTTTAACTAATTTACTGGAATTCTTTGAGGATATAACGAGTATGGTGGATAGAGATGTACCGATGGATGTGGTGTATTTAGATTTCCAAAAAGCATTCGATAAGGTGCCACACAAAAGGTTACTGCAGAAGATAAAGGTACACGGAGTCAGAGGAAATGTATTAGCATGGATCGAGAATTGGCTGGCGAACAGAAAGCAGAGAATCAGGATAAATGGGTCCTTTTCAGGTTGGAAATCGGTGGTTAGCGGTGTGCCACAGGGATCGGTGCTGGGCCCACAACTGTTTACAATATACATAGATGACCTGGAAGAGGGGACAGAGTGTAGTGTAACAAAATTTGCAGATGACACAAAGATTAGTGGTAAAGCGGGTTGTGTAGAGGACATAGAGAGGCTGCAAAGAGATTTAGATAGGTTAAGCGAATGGGCTAAGGTTTGGCAGATGGAATACAATGTCAGAAAATGTGATGTCATCTACCTTGGAAAAACAAAAACAGTAAAAGGGAATATTATTTGAATGGGGAGAAATTACAACATGCTGCGGTGCAGAGGGACCTGGGGGTCCTTGTGCATGAATCCCAAAAAGTTAGTTTGCAGGTGCAGCAGGTAATCAGGAAGGCGAATGGAATGTTGGCCTTCATTGCGAGAGGGATGGAGTACAAAAGCAGGGAGGTCCTGCTGCAACTATACAGGGTATTGGTGAGGCCGCACTTGGAGTACTGCATGCAGTTTTGGTCACCTTACTTAAGGAAGGATATACTAGCTTTGGAGGGGGTACAGAGACGATTCACTAGGCTGATTCCGGAGATGAGGGGGTTACCTTATGATGATAGATTGAGTAGACTGGGTCTTTACTCGGAGTTCAGAAGGATGAGGGGTGGTCTTATAGAAACATTTAAAATATTGAAAGGGATAGACAAGATAGAGGCAGAGAGGTTGTTTCCACTGGTCGGGGAGACTAGAACTAGGGGGCACAGCCTCAAAATACAGGGGAGCCAATTTAAAACCGAGTTGAGAAGGAATTTCTTCTCCCAGAGGGTTGTGAATCTGTGGAATTCTCTGCCCAAAGAAGCAGTTGAGGCTAGCTCATTGAATGTATTCAAATCACAGATAGATAGATTTTTAACCAATAAGGGAATTAAGGGTTACGGGGAGCGGGTGGGTAAGTGGAGCTGAGTCCACGGCCAGATCAGCCATGATCTTGTTGAATGGCGGAGCAAGCTCGAGGGGCTCGATGGCCTACTCCTGTTCCTAATTCTTATGTTCTTATGTTCTTATGTTCTTATGTTCTTATACTCCATCTGGAAATTTTTGCCCACTCACTTAACCTGTCTATATCCTTTTGCAGATTCTTTGTGTGCTATTCATAACTTGTTTTCCCACCCATCTTTATATCTTCAGCAAATTTGGCTACATTACACTCGGTCCCTTCATCCAAGTCATTAATATAGACTGTAAATAGTTGAGGCCCCAGAAATGATCCCTCTGGTACCCCACTAGTTACAGTTTGCCAACCTGAAAATTACCTATTTATCCTGACACTTTGTTTTCTGTTAGTTAGCCAATCCTCTATCCATGCTAATAAATTACCACCAATTCCATGAGCTCTTATTTTGTGCAATAATCTTTTATGTAACACCTTATCAAATGCCTTCTGGAAATCCAGTACACTACATCTACTAGTCCCCCTTTATCCACGCTGCTTGTTACATCCTCGAAGAACTCTAGCAAATTTGTCAAACATGATTTCCTTTTCATAAAACCATGCTGGCTCTGTTTGACTGTATTATGGTTTTCAAAAGGTCCTGCTGCTATTTCCGTAATAATGGACTGCAGCATGTTCCCAATGAGAGATGTTAGGCTAACTGGTCTATAGTTTCCTGCTTTCTTTCTTCTTCCTTTCTTGAATAGTGGTGTCACATTTGCAGTTTTCCAATCTGCTGAGACCTCTCCAGAATCCAGGGAATATGGGTAGATTACAATCAATACATCCACTATCTCTGCAGCCACTTCTTTTAAGACCCTAGGCTGCAGGCCATCAGGTCCAGGGGACTTGTCCACCTTTAATCCCATTAGTTTGCCTATTACTTTTTCTCTAGTGATCGTGGGCTAGACTTTGCCTTACTGATGGCTGGAACATGCCCAATTTTTATGAAATGGGCAATCCGAAATGTCGGCGATGTGATGTTCGCCCACCGAACGGCCAGCGATGTGGGAGGCAAAAGCTTCCCTAGCAATGGGCTTCTGCGCATGTGTGGGAGGTCAGGGGTCATCCACTCATGCGCAGAAGGCACAAGGAGGGGCAGAGAGGATAGAGAGAGAGAATGAAGGCAGAGACAGAGAGGATAAAGGAGAGATCATTGTTCATTGTATGTTAAATTGTTTAAAATGTTCGTTCATAGTTGCAGGGGTGGGTGGGTCAGAAGGAGGGTGTTTGAAAAGAATTCTGTAAATTTTGTTAATGATTTTAACAATTGTTGTGCATTCTCTGATAAGGTTAGTTAACTTAGGCATTTTGAATAATTTACCATCTTTATTTTCTTGTAATAACATTACTTAAGTTAAGCATTAATGCAAATGCTGCACTACAAAGGCCAAGCCAGTGCAGGCAAGGCTAAAACATAACTCAACGCAAATGCAACTTTTGTATAAACGTAATTGTTAATCTAAATGTAAATGTGACCATCTCCAATGTAAGTTCATGCAAAGTGTTCCTTTATCAGCTGCTAACAGTTTTGCGGCCATGTAACTCCCACAGGGTACTGTTCTTCTGCGGGGGGGGGGGGGGGGAATGGTGATAGGACCATGGCTACATCGCCAGGCTGATCCTCCCCGAGGTCCTCATCAGCCTCCTCTTCCTCCTGCTCCTCCTCCTCCTCCTCCTCTTGCTCCTCGCCGGCTGGCTCTTCCGTTTCCCCTCCTTCTGGAGGTGGACCTGCAGCCCCATCTGGTATTGCGGTCCTCTCCTTATAGATAGTCATGTAGCATGCAACACACCACAATATACTCAGCGACCTGGTCAGAATGGTACTATAGGCTGCCACCAGAGTGGTCCAGGCATCTGAAGCATGCCTTCGGACTCCAATTGTCTTCTCGACGATGTTTTGTGTCGCTATGTGACTTTCATTGTAATGTTTCTCTGCTTCAATGATGGGATTACGCAGTGGGGTCATCAGCCAGCTGGCAAGGCCATATCCCTTATCCCCCAGCATCCAACCGTGACCTTCTGGCTGATTGACAAATAGGTCAGGGATAGCACTCTCACGTAGGATGCTGCCAGGAAATGTAGCATTAACTGTCAGAATGAGTTGGCTGTGGTCAACAACAAGCTGCACATTTAGAGAGTGGAATCCCTTTCTGTTATGAAACACCTCCGCGTTCTGTAAAGGCTCTTTCAGGGCAATGTGCGTGCAGTCTATTGCTCCATGCACTTTGGGGATGCTTGCTATTCTGGAGAAACCAAACCCAAAGCCCTCCCGGTCTGTGCCCCCGTAGTCATTGGGAAGCTTTTAAAGTTCATTCTGTGAGCGTAAAGGGCTTCAATCACCTGCCGAATGCAGCAGTGTGTGGCGTGCTGAGAGATACAACAGATGTAGCCAGCTGAAGCCCGAAAGGATCCCGATGCATAGAAGGCTAGTGCTGCAGTAACCTTTACCTCAACGGACAGTGCGGTTCTGATGGAAGGCTGCAAATCCCCCTTGACGAGCTTGCAAATCTCAATGATGACCTCCTTCCGGAAGTGCAGCCTCCTAAGACATGTGTTTTCAGACAAGTTGAGGTAAGATTGCTTTTCCAAGTATCTTCCAAGTATGCTCGCCTCCTCTTTCTCTGTCTACGCATTACTCTGCGACCTCTTCGATTGATCCTTTCAGAAACCAGCATGTGAGCAGTTAGGAGTAATGGCACAGAAAGCATAGGACCCATCACTAGCAATAATTTTTTTCACTTGTTATAAATGCACTTTTCAGTTAAAAAATGCCTAATGTACTAAGCTACAATTGTACAATTAAATATAAGTATAAATCTGAGTCAATCTATCTGTAAAATAGCCTTAAATAACTAACAAATATCTCAGCTGCAGTTTCTTTGCTGCCACCTCCCTTTCTCCGAAATTCAAAATGGCGTCCATAGTGCCCATTTCGATGAGGAAGGCCTGGGAAAAGCAACTATTATCCAGCAATGTTCTCGGCGAGCAATCAGCCCAGCAAAATGCCGGCGATGTGCTGAAAGTTGGGATGGGCGACATGTGGGCGATCACCTCAGCGATCAGTTTGGCGAAGTGAGCCGAAATTTGGGGACTTAATTTTCCGGCGATGTTTCTGGCCTACTTTCCACTTTTTGGTCAAAATGGATCATAGAGATCTGTTTTGGCCGGTAAGTGGGTGATATATGGGCGATGTGAAGTGGAAGGTCTAGCTCAGTGATTATTTTAAATTCCCCCTCCCTATAGCCCCTTGGTTACCTATTATTATTCGGTTGCTTTTAGTGTCTTCTACCATGAAGACCGTTACAAAATATTTGTTCAAATTCTCTGCCATTTCCTTGTTTCACATTATTAATTCCCCAGTCTTATCCTTTAAGGGACCAACGTTTACTTTAGCTACTCTCTTCCTTTTTATATACCTGTAGAAGTTCTTACTGTCTGTTTTCATATTTTTTGCTAGTTTACTCTCATAATCTATCTTCTCTCTCTATTATTTTTTTAGTCATCCCTTGCTGTTTTCTAAAAATGTCCCAATACTCTCGCCTACCACTAATCTTTGCAACATTGTATGCCTTTTATTCAATTTGATACATCCTTAACTTCCTTAGTTAGCCACGGATGGTTCATCCTTCTCTTAGAGTCTTTCTTTCTCACTGGAATATATCTTTGCTGAGATATATATATAGATATATTCAAAAGGGAGTTAGATGTGGCCCTTGCGGCTAAAGGGATCAAGGGGTATGGAGAGAAAGCAGGAATGGGGTACTGAAGTTGCATGATCAGCCATGATCATATTGAATGGTGGTGCAGGCTCGAAGGGCCGAATGGCCTACTCCTGCACCTATTTTCTATGTTTCAATGTTTCTATGAGAGTTATAGAATCATAGAATCATGGAAATTTACAGCTACTTTCAGGGATCTGTGGACATACACTACAAGGTCCCTTTGTTCCTCTACACTTCTCAGTATCCTACCATTTAATGTGTATTCCCTTTCATAGTTAGCCCGCCCCAAAATAGATTACCTCACACTTCTCTGGATTAAATTCCGTTTGCCATTGTTCTGCACACCTGACCAGTTGATTGATATCTTCCTGCAGTCCGCAGTTTTCTTCTTCATTATCAACCACACAGCCCATTTTAGTATCATCTGCAAACTTCTTAATCATACCCCCTATATTCAAGTCTAGATCATTAATGTATAATCACAAAAAGCAAGGGACCTAGTACTGAGCCCTGC
Organism: Pristiophorus japonicus; assembly: GCF_044704955.1. NCBI lineage: Eukaryota > Metazoa > Chordata > Chondrichthyes > Pristiophoridae > Pristiophorus > Pristiophorus japonicus. The sequence goes on from NC_091978.1 coordinate 113,998,228, forward strand.
AGAACCCCATTGGAAACATCCTTCCAGTCATAAAAATAACCATCAACCATTACACTTTGTTTCCTGCCTCCGAGCCAATTTTGGATCCAACTTGCCACTTTGCTCTGGATCCCATGGGCTTTTACTTTTCTGACTAGTCTGTCATGTGGGACCTTATCAAAAGCTTTGCTAAAATCCATATACACTACATTGTACGCTTTACCCTCATCGACCCTCCTGATTACCTCCTCGAAAAATTCAATCAATTTAGTCAGACACGACCTTCCCTTAACAAATCCATGCTGCCTGTCCTTGATTAATCCATGTCTTCCTAAATGAAGAATTATCCTATCCTTCAGGAATTTTTCCAATAATTTTCCCACCACCGAGGTTAGGCTGACTGGCCTGTATTACTCGGTCTATCCCTTTCTCCCTTCTTAAACAAAGGTACCACATCAGCAGTCCTCCAATCCTCTGGCACCACATCTGAAGCCAGAAAGGATTGGAAAATGATTGTGAAATCTGTGCTATTTCCTTTTTTTGCTTCACTTAGCAACCTGGGATACATTGCACCTGGGCCTGGGGATTTATCTACTTTCAAAGCTGCTAAACCCCTTAATACCTCCACTCTCACTATGTTTATTTCATCTAATATTTCACATTTCTCCTCGATAGTAATATCTGCATCACCCCTCTCTTTTGTGAAAACAGATGAAAAGTATTCATTAAGAACCATACCCACATCTTCTGTCTCCACACACAGATTACCCTCATTGTCTCTAATAGGCCCTACCCTTTTTTTTTAGTTATCCTCTTGCTCTTAATATATTTATAAAACAGGTATATGAAATATCTCCTTCGATGTCTGCCACTGCTTATCTACAGTCTTACCTTTTAATCTATTTTTTCAGTCCACTTTAGCCAACTCTGTCTTCATACCTTTGTAATTTCCTTTAGGACACTAGTTTGAGACCCAAGTTTCTCACCCTCAAACTGAATTTGAAATTCTAACATGTTATGATCACTCTTCCCTAGAGGATCCTTTATTATGAGATCATTAATTATCTTATTACACATTACCAGATCTAAAATAGCCTGTTCCCTGGTTGGTTCCACAATGTATTATTTTAAGAAACCATCCCGAATACACTCTATGAACTCTTCCTCGGGATAGCATTTGGTTGGGCAGGTGCTCCTGGGATCAATTCCGATTTAACAGGAGCTCGTGAGAATAGTTTGCCATAGTGGGGTGGTGCATCCCACCCATGGCCCCTGTTATAATCTGCTGCCTCATTTCCTAAATCTCCCCAGTCTATGGATCCGTCATCATCATTGTCATTGTCTGTCATGTCTGGTGCTGTCGGCACCATTGCTTACTGTGACACAGTCGTGCTTGAGCATGGTTTCTTAACGTTTGCTTGCGTTCTTTTTGTGACTGCCTGGATAACGTTTTTGCTTAATTCATATTATGTTCGAGTCACTATCATGCATGCCTTTTCTTCCTTGTTTCTTCTTGTCTTCCCACCACTTCTTTTGCTCGGTGAGAATTGCACTGGGATCCCATTTATTTTTCAACATCTTTACTATAATCTGTTTATTTCTATCAGTGAAATATTTGGTCAGGGATCTCTCGGGTCCCCACTCCAAGTCCTCATCTCCCATGGTTATTTGTTGTCAGCGGTATCTCTCCTTTCAAACTTCTATCGATAGAAGTTTGCTATCCCGCCAGTGGCAGCAGGACTGGATGTAATCCGGACTACATATGTACCATTTTCCCCCAGCAACAAGTTGAAGTTGCTGCAATTACTCCCAGAAGTAAAATCTAGACAGAGTAACACCAAATTTTGGCAAAAAATGAGAGAAATGCGTATCTGCCACTCTCTACATAACCCAGATGTGGAGGAGCTGGTACGGGCAAAAATGCAGGAAAGTACGTGGGCACAGTTGGGCCAACAGTTCCGGGACGGAACCTGGAGCACGGATGTAGCACCCACAGAGCCACAATGCGAGGCTGAATACATGCTATTCAGAGTTGAAGTAACATGCGTAATGGGAGTAGTCCCTATTGTTATGTCTTGAATAAAGAATCTGACTAGATACTGTAAACTTAAAGTAATGTGTGACCATCGTCCTTTATTACAGGTCTCCAGAGTCCCTCTCCAGCTTGTGAGGCCTCCTTATGTACAGGTGCTCCCAAGGGATTGTAGGATCCCTTGGGACTCCAGGGGATGAGCCCTCTGGTGGTTAAACAAGGCATTTACAGGTTTATATATAAAACAACACTGCCCTCCAAAGTCAATAGTGTAACTATTTATAATGTGAGTCGATCTGGGGCCTTCCTTTCCCTGGTTGATCGTCTCGACGCAAATGCTGGTTTTGGCAAGTCGTTTGTTGGGCCCTCACTGGGCTGCTGTGCAGCTGGCCTTGCAGGGTGCTGGGTGTGGTGAGTCCTGCTGGGCTGCTGCAGGTGATGGGTTTTGCTTTGTCGTCAACCGCTGGGTCGGTTGCCACTTGTGTGTGCGTTGGGAGGTCGAAAAAGGTAGAGTCTATTGTGGGTTGTTCTGGATAGTCCTTGAATCTGAGTTTGGTTTGGTCCAAGTGTTTTCTGCAGGTGAGTACATTTGAAAGTTTGACCAGAAACACCTTACTCCCTTCTTTAGCCACGACAGTGCCGGGAAGCCACTTGGGACCTTGTCCATAGTTCAACACAAAATAGGATCATTAATCTCGATTTCGTGTGACATATTTGTGCGATCATGATATGTATTTTGTTGAAGCCGCCTGCTCTCTACCTTTTCGTGCAGATCAGGGTGGACGATCGAGAGCCTTGACTTAAGTGCCCTTTTCATGAGCAGTTCAGCGGGGGGAACCCCAGTGAGCGAGTGGGGTCTTGTGCGGTAACTAAGCAGGACTCGGGATAGGCAAGTCTGCAGTGAGCCTTCAGTTACCCTCTTCAAGCTCTGCTTGATTGTTTGCACTGCTCGCTCTGCCTAACCATTGGATGCTGGTTTAAACGGGGCAGATGTGACATGTTTGATCCCATTGCGGGTCATGAATTCTTTGAACTCGGCACTGGTGAAGCACGGCCCGTTGTCACTCATAAGGACATCAGGCAGGCTGTGCGTGGCAAACATGGCCTGCAGGCTTTCAATGGTGGCAGTGGATGTGCTTGCTGATATTATCTCACATTCAATCCATTTGGAGTATGCATCTACAACCACAAGGAACATTTTTCCCAAGAATGGGCCTGCGTAGTCGACATGGACCCTGGACCACGGTTTGGAGGGCCAGGACCATAAACTTAGTGGCGCCTTCCTGGGTGCATTGCTTAACTGTGAACATGTGTTACACTTGTGTACGCAGGACTTTAAGTCTGCATCGATACCGGGCCACCACACGTGGGATCTGGCTATCGCTTTCATCATTACAATGCCTGGGTGGGTACTGTGGAGGTCACTAATGAAAGTGTCCCTGCCCTTTTTTGGCACCACTATCCGATTGCCCCATAGGAGGCAGTCTGCCTGTATGGACATTTCATCTTTGCGCCGCTGGTATGGCTTTATTTCTTCCTGCATCTCTAACGGGACACTAGATCAACTCCCGTGGAGCACATTTTTTACTAAGGACAGTAAGGGGTCCTGGCTCGTCCAGGTTCTAATCTGTCGGGCGGTAACAGGTGATTGCTCACTCTCGAGTGCTTCCATTACCATAACTAAATCTGCGGGTTGTGCCATCTTCACCCCTGTGGTGGGCAATGGCAGCCTACTGAGAGCATCGGCACAGTTTTCTCTACCTGGCCTGTGGCGGATGGCATAGTTGTATGCGGACAACATGAGCGCCCATCTCTGGATGCGGGCTGATGCATTCGTATGTATCCCTTTACTTTCAGAAAAGAGGGATATAAGTGGCTTATGGTCGGTTTCCGATTCAAATTTAAGCTCAAACAGATATTAATGCATTTTCTTTACCCCATAAACACACGCTAACGCTTCTTTTTCGGTCATGCTGTAGGCCCTCTCAGCCCTAGACAGACTTCTGGATGCATAAGCAACTGGTTGCAATTTCCCAGACTCATTAGCTTGTTGCAATACACACCCGACACCGTATGACAACACATCACATGCTAGTACCAAACACTTACATGGATCATACAACACAAGCAATTTGTTTGATCATAACAGTTTCCGAGCTTTCTCAAAGGCATTTTCTTGGCTTTTACCCCATAGCCATTCATCTCCTTTACACAGTAAAGAGTGCAGTGGTTCTAACAGTGTGCTAAGACCCGGTAAGAAGTTACCAAAGTAGTTCAGGAATCCTAGAAACGACCGCAGCTCCGTCACGTTCTGTGGTCTCAGTGCGTTCTTGATTTCCTCCGTCTTTGAATCGGTGGGCCTGATGCCGTCCGCTGTGATTCTTCTCCCCAGGAACTCCACTTCAGGTGCCTGGAAAATGCACTTCGGCATTTTAACCTGAGCCCCACACGATTAAGCCGACTAAGAACCTCCTCCAGGTTCTGAAGGTGCTCGACGGTGTCCCGACCTGTAACCAAGATGTTGTCCTGGAAGAAGGAAGGAGAGAGAAAACAGGGAATTATAGACCGGTCAGCCTGACATCGGTAGTGGGTAAAATGATGGAATCAATTATTAAGGATGTCATAGCAGTGCATTTGGAAAGAGGTGACATGATAGGTCCAAGTCAGCATGGATTTGTGAAAGGGAAATCATGCTTGACAAATCTTCTGGAATTTTTTGAGGATGTTTCCAGTAGAGTGGACAAGGGAGAACCAGTTGATGTGGTATATTTGGACTTTCAGAAGGCGTTCGACAAGGTCCCACACAAGAGATTGATGTGCAAAGTTAGAGCACATGGGATTGGGGGTAGTGTGCTGACATGGATTGAGAACTGGTTGTCAGACAGGAAGCAAAGAGTAGGAGTAAATGGGTACTTTTCAGAATGGCAGGCAGTGACTAGTGGGGTACCGCAAGATTCTGTGCTGGGGCCCCAGCTGTTTACATTGTACATTAATGATTTAGATGAGGGGATTAAATGTAGTATCTCCAAATTTGCGGATGACACTAAGTTGGGTGGCAGTGTGAGCTGTGAGGAGGATGCTGTGAGGTTGCAGAGCGACTTGGATAGGTTAGGTGAGTGGGCAAATGCATGGCAGATGAAGTATAATGTGGATAAATGTGAAGTTATCCACTTTAGTGGTAAAAACAGAGAGACAGACTATTATCTGAATGGTGACAGATTAGGAAAAGGGGAGGTGCAAAGAGACCTGGGTGTCGTGGTACATCAGTCATTGAAGGTTGGCATGCAGGTGCAGCAGGCGGTGGTTAAGAAAGCAAATGGCATGTTGGCCTTCATAGCAAGGGGATTTGAGTACAGGGGCAGGGAGGTGTTGCTACAGTTGTACAGGTCATTGGTGAGGCCACACCTGGAGTATTGTGTACAGTTTTGGTCTCCTAACCTGAGGAAGGACATTCTTGCTATTGAGGGAGTGCAGCGAAGGTTCACCAGACTGATTCCCGGGATGGCGGGACTGACCTATCAAAAAAGACTGGATCAACTGGGCTTGTATTCACTGGAGTTCAGAAGAATGAGAGGGGACCTCATAGAAACATTTAAAATTCTGACGGGGTTAGACAGGTTAGATGCAGGAAGAATGTTCCCAATGTTGGGGAAGTCCAGAACCAGAGATCACAGTCTAAGGATAAGGGGTAAGCCATTTAGGACCGAGATGCGGAGGAACTTCTTCACCCAGAGAGTGGTGAACCTGTGGAATTCTCTACCACAGAAAGTTGTTGAGGCCAATTCATTAAATATATTCAAAAAGGAGTTAGATGAGGTCCTTACTACTAGGGGGATCAAGGGGTATGGCGAGAAAGCAGGAATGGGGTACTGAAGTTGAATGTTCAGCCATGAACTCATTGAATGGCGGTGCAGGCTAGAAGGGCCGAATGGCCTACTCCTGCACCTATTTTCTATGTTTCTATGTAAGACCACGGAGCACGGGACCGACTTCAACAAGCTTTCCATGTTCCTCTGGAATATCGCCGCGGCTGATCGAATCTCAAACAGGCATCTGTTGTAATGAAGAGACCTTGGTGCGTGTTGATGCAGGTGAGACCCTTCAATGATTCCTTCAGCTCCTGCGTCATGTAGGCCGAGGTTAAATCCAGCTTCGTGAATGTTTTTCCTCCCGCCAGCGTCGCAAATAGGTCATCTGCCTTTGGTAGCGGGTATTGATCCTGCAGGGAGAAACAATTGATAGTTACTTTGTAATCACCACAGATTCTGATGGTGCCATCTTCCTTGAGGACAGGAACAATCGGATTGGCCCACTCATTGAATTCGATCAGCGAAATGATGCCCTCTCATTGCAGCCGATCCAGCTTGATCTCCACCCTCTCTCTCATCATGTACGGTACCGCTCTCGCCTTGTGATGGATGGGTTGCACCCCCGGAATCAAGTGGATCTGCACTTTTGCTCCTTGGAACTTCCCGATGCCCAGGTCGAACAGCGAGGGGAACTTGTTTAGGACTTGGCCACATGAAGTGTCGTCGACGGACGAGAGCACTCGGATGTCGTCCCAGTTCCAGCGTATCTTTCCCAGCCAGCAACTACCGAACAGTGTAGGGCCATCGCCCGGTACCACCCAGAGTGTTAAATCTCCACCGCTCCATCGTAGGAGACCTTTACAGTAGCACTGCCGATTACAGGAATCAGTTCCTTTGTGTACATTCTCAGTTTAGTACGAATGGGAGTCAGGACTGGCCTTGATGCCTTGCTGCACCACAATTTATCGAAAGTCTTTTTGCTCATTATGGTCTAGCTCGCGCCCGTGTCCAGCTCCATTGACAACCTTCAGCATTATCGGGGGACACTTTGTGGTAAATGTGTGCACCCCATATACCTCTGCCTCCTCAGTCTGAGGCTCTGGTTCGTCGTGATCCACTGTGGATCTGTCCTCCTCTGCAACATGGTGGTTTGCAGGATTAGCAGGGTTTGCAGCATGCCTGCACATACGTTGGAGGTGTCCCATTGTTCCACAGCCCTTGCAAATGTATCCTTTGAAGCGGCATGAATGGAAACAATGATCACTTCCACAGCGCCAACAAGGTGTTAATGGCCTTGCATTCACCACCCTTGATGGTGGACTCTGAGACATCTGCGGCCGTGCAGATGCAGGCATGTGAGTCCTACCCTGTATGTTACAATTCAAAAACGACGTTACTTTGTTCATAGTACTTGCAGCAGCACTCCTGTGCTGAGAGATTTGTTTGGTGTTGTCACTGGTGGCGATGAATGCCTGGACTATCGCTATGGCTTTACTCAAGGTTGGGGTCTCTACAGTCAAAAGTTTGCGAAGTATTACTTCATGGCCAATGCCAAGTACAAAGAAGTCCCTAAGCATGTGCTCCAAGTGTTCTTCAAATTCGCAATGTCCTGCAAGGTGCCTTAGCTCAGCGATGTAGCTCGCCACTTCCTGGCCTTCAGACCTCTTGTACGTGTAGAACCGGTACCTCACCATCAGAACATTTTCCTTCAGGTTTAGATGCTCCCGGACCAGTGTGCACAACTCATCGTACGACTTATTTGTGGGTTTCGCTGGAGCGAGCAGATTTTTCATAAGGCATATGTTGGTGCCACGCAAACGGTGAGGAGGATCGCCCTTCGTTTGGCAGCTTTCGCTTCTCCTTCCAGCTCATTGGCCATGAAGTATTGGTCGAGTCGTTCCATGAAGGTTTCCCAATCATCTCCCTCTGAAAATTTCTCCAGGATACCCACGGTTCTTTGCATTGTTGCAGTGGGGTTCATCATCTGTATCTCGTCGCCAGTTGTTATGTCTTGAATAAGGAATCTGATCAGATACTGTAAGCTTAAAGTAATGTATGACCGTAGTCCTTTGTTACAGGCCTCCAGAGTCCCTCTCCAGCCTGTGAGGCCTCCTTCTGTACAGGTGTTCCCAAGGGATTGTGGGGTCCCTTGGGACTCCAGGGGCTGAGCCGTCTGGTGGTTAAACAAGGTATTTACAGGTTTACATATATAACACCTATAAATTGGGGATTGATAATGGAAGTTACCCAAAATAAAGGCGAATCCACACACGACTATGGTGAAAGGAAATACACCAGCTTTCAGGCACACTGGGGTATAGTGGCGGGTCTCACCCGAGGTAATGCAGCCTTTCTATAAATGTTTGAAGATGGGCTCAGCAGTGCACACCAAGTTATTCTTAAAACCGGGTTAGTCACCATGCAAGGTTATAACAAACTAATACGATAGGCCACTGAAGTAGACAACCAACAGAGGGCAAAGGTGGCCGTCATGGAAGGAAAAGAACACGTGGGAGCTGTAAACAGACCAGAGTTATGTTTTAACTGCAATACGCCAGGACACCGCCGCCAAGACAGTAGGGCACCACAGAAAGATAGGAGGAGTGCAGTGCAGAAACTGCAATAAAATGGGACATGAAGCGAAGGACTGCTGGGCACGGGGAGGAGGCAGTGAAGGGCAAGGGCCACAGGGCAGGTATGCACCAATCGATGGGATATCCCCCGTAGAATCCTTGAATAAGGAGCAACTGCTGCAATTGGTAAAGTCGTTGACTAAGAAATAGGTAGCATCAGCCCCCGGAGAAAGGACCGATCCCCGTATATACATATAAGCGCTGTTAGGACGCTGGCAGTGCGATATGTTGGTAGATACAGGAGCATCAGTATCGAATACAAATTTAAATTTACCAATAACCAAACACCATTTACCATTACTCCAGGGAGTAGGAGGATCTCCGACAAGAGCATATAAAAATGAAACTCAACTGCTAGATGTAGAAGGATTACTATTACCTGTACAATTTTGGGTATGCAAAAACCTCGAGGGGACAATATTGGGAATAGACTATTGAAGCAAATTAGGAGTCCTAATAGACCCCGCAAAAAGGCAGCTAGTATGGGTGGACAAATCCGGAAGGAAGCAACGAGTGTCCGGACCTAAGGCACTAGCCAATTATACCACACGACTGGACAGTACTAATATGTTGTCTTGAGATTGGTTACGAGATGGACAATGGGGAATTATTTGTGCAAACATACCAGGAGTGTGGGTAGAGTCAAAACAAGACTGTAGTTGATAAAAACTGAGCCCATTGAGGTACCAGGACCCAAACATGTGACCCACAGGCAATATCCCATAAAGCCCAAGGCCAAACAAGCCAAAGCAGGTATTGTCGAAGAATTAGTAAAGCAAGGGGTATTATGAGAAATGGTGTCAACCACCAATTCACCAATCTGGCCGATAACGAAGCCCGAAGGCTCATACCACCGAACAATAGATTATACGGCCCTGAATAAGGTAATCCTAATTGTGGCAAGTCCGGCAACAATCTTTAATGGATTAAAATCCGAAAATAGGATATTTATGGTATTGGATATAGCCAATGGATTTTGATCAATACCACTGGCTCAGGAATCACAGAATAAGTTTGCATTTACGGTGAGAAATCGATAAGATACCTGGACGAGAGTCCCGCAGGGATTTCACAATGGTCCCGGGATATCTCATCGAGCAATGAGTCGATCTCTAGAAAATTTAGACCTAATCCCATATAATAGCATGGCGTTACAATACATTGACGATATATTAATAGCATCTGAAGACAAAACAGGGCACTTGGGAGCATTGGTACTCACTTTACAAGCTTTGGAAGAATCAGGTTTTAAGGTAAACACCAAAAAGGCTCAGGTGGGACTAGAGCAGGTGAGGTATCTAGGCGACGAGATTAGCCAGGGGTCAAAATCATTGCCACAAGACCACAAAACGGCCATCGGCGAAATGCCCCAACCAACCACGGGGGGGGGATCCGGAAGGTCTTGGAACTGTTTAATTATTGTAGAAACTTCATACCGAACTTCACAGCCACACTCATTCAGGGATTGATTAAGGGTGGAAAAGCATCGGCAGAAAAGATAGACTGGGAACCTGAATAAGATGTAGCATACATCGAACTTAAGACTGCCTAATGGCAGCACCCGCCTTAGGACGACCCAACATGGGACGGCTCTTTCATATACACTGCAGTATAGAAGGGAATTTCTATAACAAAGTAGTTACACAAGCCCACGGCGATAGAATGAGACCAGTAGCATACTACTCGACCCAACAAACACCAGTAGTAGCGGGATTAGCTCGATGTGTGGCACCCGTGGACTGCATGGCGTGAACCATAAGAGTCAGTGAACCAGTGGTCATGTCCGGACAAATAAACCTACACACCCAGCACATGCTAGTTGAACTATTAAATACAGGCAAGCTAAGGGTAGTATCAGACAGCAGAAGGGTTGCTTGGGAGGCAGTCCTGATCCCCAAGGACCAACTGGTACAGATAATTAAGGAGTCACATCCTAACCCTGTCAACAGAATATTGTCTGAGGAAGAAGAACACCTCTGTGAGTTAGCAATAGAGTTGGAAAATCCCAGTGGGATATCGGACGAAGCCATTGAAAATCCAGAGCTCACACTGTATGTGGATGGATCTAGGAAATAAATAGATGGGGAACTACATACAGGGTTGGCAGTGGTAGATCAGGAAGAGAAGGGAATAGCAAAAGGGGGGGTTGTTAGAAGGATCTATGTCAGGGCAAGTAGCCGAACTAATCACACTAACTCGAGCCCTAGAATTAGCAAAAGAAAAACAAGAAAATATCTATACGGACAGTAGATACGCTTTTGGCGTGGTACATGATTACATGATCGCATGGAATCGGAGAGGATACGTTACCTCCGGGGGAGGGCACATCAGACATGAGAACATAGTAAAGAATCTTATAGAAGCCACAAAGGGTCCCACAGAGGCAGCAGTAATCAAGGTAAAAGCACACCAAAAGGTGACAGATGAGATCCAAAGAGGGAACGAGGTAGTAGACGAAGCCGCCCGTAAGGCAGCAGAAACAGAAGCTGTGGCCCAAATAGCTGCAGCAGCTATTTCGGTCAATATTACAATCCATACCGTAAGACAAAGGAACTCCCGATTCCTCAGAACCTCCTAATTCTCTTATGCTTCTTACTCGAGTGTACTTTTTACAACCTTACAGATATGAATGGAAAGGGACGGTGGAAACTCTGGACCCAGCTTAAGAGGTAAAGTAGTAATGGCCACTAGCCCTTGGTGACGACCAAGACCGTACTATCTTCCCGCAGGTGAAATACTGACACGATGTTGCTAATTTTGGTCACCCGTGGCCTGTCAATAACCACCGGTGGGGGTACGATCCGATATAATACGGAGGACGAAGTGACATGCGTCAACGGGATACTCCATGCGAGCACAGGGGCATCCGTATGCATAAAGTGTGAAAACGGATGGACAACAATCCTACCCAACAGTCAGGAGAATGAGGAAGGGGAATCCTGCATTATTCCCGAGCCTAATTGTTCCATGGTGACCTGTTGGGTCTTGAAGGAAACATTCACAAATAAGGCCGATGGGCAGGAAAGGGAGTGTTCATCATTCGCTATGGCTGATAATACCCAGTGGTGGTAGATGTGTCCTGCATACAGAAGCACAGCAGAACCCACACCAACCACTAGGATGACACCAAAAACCCTGGGAATGTCCGGAAAAAACCCCAGGTCCCAAAGGTGGACTGGTATTAGTGAACAATCAGAAAATATTGAATGATTATGCACGCCACGAGCGCGAGCCTGTGGTATTGAATTTGGCACGGATCTATCTTCCCACATGATGTAGTCCACAAACGCAATAGCTATATAAAACACTGATTAAGAAAATGTAATAGACCAACCTACCCAAAGGTCAGGGACGCATAGGAAAGGAGAAAAAAAGTGGGGTAGAAGGAAAAGGAGCACATTGGGGGATGTGGGGACCGTGTTTAACACAGGAACTTCACTAATCAATACCCTAGATATCAAGGCAGTAGACCAAGAACTAGGAAAGTTAAACGACAAACTAAAGCAGGTGCTAACACAAACAAACATCAAGGCTCAAAAGGGAGGCCAGCTGGGGATGAACACAGTAAAAACCTCATTGGGAATAACACATCCTAGAGGCACATGCAAAGACCACTAACCATCTAATAGATGCCCACACAGCAAATCAGCATGAAATGAAAAATGAAATGCTATGTCACGCCTTTGGGGCATGGGTAACTGATCAAGTCCGGCCCAATCTGGACCAGCTGCACCAGGGAGACGTTCCTAGCTGGATCAGTAACGAGAAATAAAAGGTATGGCCAGTAATCCCAACAGTCTGTCAGCATGCCAAATCCAAGGATTGATCCAAGAATACCCCACTGATACAAATTGTGTGATGAACCATGCACAATACTCGGAATGATCATGATGATACCAGTCATGGCCAAGAGCCAAATACCCTACCCACTGTACCAAGTAGAAAACATCGGGGCCAATTAGGGAAAAGCACACATCAGATACTACCCGACTTTGAGCCATGCCACTAGAAAGGAGCAAGTGCCCGGTATGGGAGAAACTCTGGTCGGAGTATCACTGACAGGATGTAAGGAATACGGAAACACAGTGATGTGCCGACACCCAGTAGAGACTGGAACCCAGGCACTATACGGATTTAATACTACCTCGAATTGCACTGTGGAGGTAACCCAGGTCCAATATGAGCTGACCCACCCTGCATAGCAGGGCAAAGGAGAATACTGTGTGACTACAAGTGAAAAACAACATGTCTATGGACCCCTTGTATGCCCAATTAACACCGCGAGCTTCTGTTTCTGCCCACAAACACCAACGACTATCGGACATCAACATCTGATAGCAATATATAAAAGACAACAGGTAATTCTCAATGCCATGGTGAGGATAAGAGGGTACCTGCGGAAATATCTAATTCCCGAGGGACTCGAAATCCCCAAACTCCCCGAACACCTAACCCAGTTAACAGAAAAACTGGAGAAAATGGTGAAGCTATATCACCAATTACAAGAAGAAATCAGGAAAACTAGGGAAGAAATTGAAACGTTGGGACTAACTGCTGACCACAAGTGCTTATAAAGTGACTGTTTAAGTGTTATATAATGCTGACTGCAACCGCTTACTGTCTAACTGTTATTAAAACTAAGGTGAACATCTGGCAGTAAACAAGAATTAAGACTAATGATGTCATCTAGAAAGTAGGCAGGGACATTGTACAATGTGTCATTTATGAGTATAAATATCTGTAAATTTCTGTATCAATTTGGAGAGACTTGGCTAAGGATAGAAAGCAAGTTGTCTCCCCCGCATGCGATTAAAGTCTGTTTGAACTCTTGATGTCAGACTTGTGTAGAGTATTTTATAATATTCCACAACAGTCATTTTGCAACCATATCTCTGTAATGGCTATCGGATCATACCCATTTATTTCTATTTGCACCATCAACTCATCTATCTTGTTATGAATGCTGCGTGCATTCAGATAAAGAGCTTTTAATTTTGTCTTTTTACCATTTTTCCCTACTCTGAGTCTACGTTCTGATGCAGCAGCAATCAGACAACAGATCAGACAGCAATTTCCATTTACATCCCTGAACTTAGTATACTGGAGCCACTGCTCATGATGTGGCCTCATCTACAGCTTTTGGAACAGTGTCTCGTCTTTCTCCTGGTTACGCTGTGGCTTTTTCTTCTGAAATTGAATTTAGCAACTTCTGATCTTCTAGCTATGTCCTCCAATTTCTTGGAAGTAGAGCCATTGGGTCTGTTGACATCTGGGGTAAAGGGAGGCAGGTTGATGTTTTGGATGTGGACCTACTGTCAGGATACAGTTCTAGTGGGGGCTTTGCACCCGGTGTGTTAATCTGACTTTTCTCTTTACAGACCTGCTGTGTATTTCCAGCATTTCAGATTTCCAGTGTTTGCAGTATTTTTCTTTCTATTTCTCTCATTTTTGATAGTTTTATATACCTTTTCTGCACTTTTCACTACCTTCTTCAGATAGTTTCCCACCCTTTTGTTCTTTTAATGCCTTACATCTCACTGCAATAAGCTTTACATATCATCTATCAATTTTCATCTTTCCAGCTTTAAAAGAACCCCATTGCAGGAGTTGACTCACATTTGACTTCTAGCTACTCTCTCCCCCTCCCCCTTTATACTGTTCAGTCCTATTAAGAGGCTCCCTAATCTTTTAGTCTTCAGTTCTAATGAAGTGTCTACACCAAAATGTTAATGTAATTTTTCTCTTTACAGATTTTGACAAAAATGTGTAATTTCAGCAGTTTCTGATATACAACTGACAACTCTTTTCGTGCTGAAAAGCTGACATTGATAAGAAAGTTTAATATGTTTGTAATTTTCAACCAAGTCATCGTTCACTGTCATATGCTTTATTGGTAAGCAACACGTTTAGGATGAGTGTTCCTCATTCTGTGAAAAGGCTATTTACAGGTCCCTCCATCTATGGTGCATCATCTGTTGTAACTGACACTATGTGATGCACGTCAGTGTCGTGTGTTCCACAAAATGAAGATGTCTTCTCCTCTTGTTCTGTCATGCAATGGAAATGGGAACATGTTTTCAATGAACTGCAGACCATTGAAAAAGTATACAACCGCACAAAGCTGAGCTGTGTTAGGAACATAAGTAGATTCATCACTTTGGGAGGGCAGCTTATTCACACTTCCCTGGGTGTGACAGCAGCTGGTCACAACCTTTGCATTTCCAGTTGATGAACAGCAGTTGTTTGTGACAGAGAGAGCTGCTGAATTTCTGGAATGATAGATTCCTACTTTTTCAAAGTGAATCAACTGCTGTAATCATATAATTTCCATATCTATGAATGCTTTATTTGTGCTTAGACAGTTTGAAGGATGACAAGTGTTCCGCTGTTTCTTTGTGATTTGAGACATTTTCGCATGTATGAAACTCATTTGCCCCAATTTTCTGATTCTGGGGAAATTGGTATTGTGCAGATCTATTTCACATGCAAGGAGCTGGGCTGGGCTGGGCCAGCCTGGTCCAATTTAGGCCCCTCCTCTTAATTTAGATGGACTCCCAGTGCATGGAAAATGTGCGCGGAAAGGGTGCATGCTAATTGGAAAATCCGGCTAATTATCAGCTATTATAGGACTATGTTTAAAGGGGAGTTGAGGGGTAGACTATGTGGGCTGAGCAGTATATTATCTGCAATCATGTCAGTGGGAAACCTTGTGGCTCCTCAGGGAGGATGCAAGGTAAATAGAAAAGGGCCCTATTTGGTGCAGAAGGCTACACACCTTTTGAGGTGGCAGAGTTAGTAAATGTAATCTCCCAGGTTCACTGTACCTGAGAGAAAATGTGGAAAACATTCAGTGGCATCAAAAGAAGTGCCATGCTATGTCCAGCCATCTTAACATAAATATATCTTTCTCCATTGAAGGTGTGCCACCGATGTAACTTGTTCTGTCTTGCGCTCTCAGAGATCAAGATAGGAATGTATAGGACTGGAAAATATCATTTTGGTGCATCTGACCAGTCCTAGAGTTCACAGGAAACAGCAATATGAAGGATCATGATGATGGGTAGATATTTGCTAGATGGCTGCAGGATGACTCCAAACTCACCCACATTGATGCTCTCTATGGATTCTCATCTGCATAGAGTAAATGCTATCTCCTCAAATGTATTTGGCTGCTTCAATACTGCAGGTCCACTTTATATGCTGTTTCTCTCTCGGTGGCTGTGACCAGTCTTGGCAGAGCACATTTATGAAGATAGTAACAAGTGAGAGAGTAGATGTGACCTGAGCGCTTCCATCCCTGGCCCTGAATACGCCCATTAGTTCACACAGTGGTTTTCCAGCCACGATTCTGTGGTTGTCCTGTCAAGAGTTCTGTGCATGAAACTAACGCCCTTCCCCACCCCACCCATTCTGGCAATGCAGTTTCAGTGGAATGAAGGTGTGTAGGAAATAGGGAGCAATGCCATGTACCAGTTTGGCAGGTAATCCCCTGAGGGTGGGGCTAATGAGCAATAATATGAGGACTAGCCTTTTATGATAGAATGTAAACTTACCTTGGCACTTTTGATGCCATGGAACTTCTTTCTCATCTGCTGCCAAGTCTAGTGGACTTGAGAGAATGCATTTAATCAGCCATAACTTCCTCTCAGGCAGCTTAGGGGGAGTGGCTTCCACTCAAATAAGATCCACCCTCCACTTGCTGAAAGGTCACCAAGACATCATGACTAAAATTGGAAGTCTTTCCTGAGGCCATCATTGCACATATCTTCACCTCTATATTCACCCAGCTGCCGCACCTCTCAACTTTGCTTTATGGGCGAGTGACGAGTTGTCCCAATTTTTTTAAGTGTCATTAATAAGGACAGTTGATCATGATTGCTATATTTGTTAAACAGAAAATAATGGTGTCTATTGATACTTCTTTCTATTGTAAAACTTCTAAGTCAATTTTCTTTCATGCATGTGAAATAAAAGATTGGTTGACAATACAGTTTGGTTGCCTAGTTAGATTTGTTTTGTTCAACATCACGTTATTCATGCTAGTGCTGTACCGATTGATATTCATACAGATTAGTGATTATAAGGGCCAAATTTTCTGACCTTTGCTCCCAGGGAACAACTATTTCCCAAAGCCAAAAGCTAACAAAAAGGGGCAGAGGCCGGTTTCAGCAGGAGAAATTCATAGAGGTTACAACACAGAAACAGGCCATTCAGCCCAATCATGTTGGTGTTTGCTCTTTACACAATCAAATAATCCTAATCATATTTACCCACTCTGTTCCCATATTATTCCATCCCATTTTTCTTCACCCACCTATCCAACCTAATCTTGAAGGTTGACATAGTTTCTTTCTCAACCAGTGGAAGTGAATCCATATCCTCACAATTCTGTGTAAAAAACGTTTCTACTGCCCTCTCTTCGACATCTCTCGCATTTAATTTTGTACCTATGGCCACCCTATAACTACTGGGACTAATCTGCTTGTCTGTACTATGTCCCATTCTTTCATAATTTTAAATGCTTCTATCATATCATTCTGTAATCTGCATTGTTCTAAAGACAAAAGATCCAATTTTTCCAATCTTTCTTCATATTTGTATTTCCTTGTGGTTTTAGAGAGGCTCATTATTACCTCATCATTATCTTAATATTCTATACCTTTGGTGATAAAACCTCAAATTCTATTAGCTTTTTTATTTCAACCTTAATAAATTTATAATGCTGCCTTTAATGTCTTTGGATTTCAAGGACTTCGTGAGGAGTTAGAACAGGGCCTGCGGAGGGAGCATTCCTGACCTTCTTCCTCACTTTTCTTACTGTCAGCCTGTTAGCATCCAATCAGGGTAGTTTCAGCAACCATAAGACAACAAAGCTGATGGCCAGGAGTGAAGACGCTGACCTCTCAGACCTGCAGCTGCACTCCTGTTTACTGCCTTGCTTTCCAGCGCTATGCCTAGCTAGGGGGTCAGGCTATGCTGGGGTACCCTGGGCTTTATTTGGGGACAGGAAATAGTGCCACTCTTAGGCTTGGACAGGCACAGAGCTTTTTGAATGTGCTGCTTCTGTTCGTCGCTGTGCAGGGGGGCCAGGGAAATCAGGCATTGACGGTTGCAGTGGTGGAATCATTTGAGTCATGTACCTCACCAGTGAATACCTGAACAGCTTTGACTGGTAGAGAGAGATAGGCATCATTGAGATGGCCTGGATAAGAAGTGGACTGGCATATGGAAAAGTAAGCTGGCTGCCAACTGGTTCAAGTACAGATGGTGAAGGATCCCAATGGGCCTCTAACAACTGCTGCTGCTGAAAAGCAGCAAAGTTGGAGAACAAACAAAATCTTGGCAAGATTTAGATATGAGATTTTATGGATGAAATATAAAAATATTAAAATATAAATTGACATAGGCAATATGTAACGTAGCACCACATGGATACAATATTGTGGGCCCATTTGTTGTGTTAATGATGATAGTTATGCTGCTAAGACCATGACAGACACTTCCATTTCTTTCTCTCTCATATTCTTACACTAACTCTCTGTCACTCCAAAATAATTTTCTTCTGTTTTATCATCTATCTTTCTATTTCTTTCTCGTTTTGTCTTTTATTCAGTGTACTTTCTTCCTGATGTTCCATCTTTTCTTTTATTGTGTTTATTTGTCCTTCCACCTTTCCATAAGGTTTATTTCTCTTTAGTTATGATTCTGCATCTTTCACATCCCTTTTACTTTTTCACGTAACTTTATTTTCTCATTCTTTCCTACTTTTTTTGTTGTGTTTGAACTTGTGCTTTTTTCCTGGAAAAAAAAGAACCTTAACAGAGAATGCATTTCTCTCTTCATTCAGTCTCCAAGCTCCTTCTTTATTCTGTCTCCAAATTTAGTCTTTATTCTGATTACAAGTTCCCCTAAGATAGAGCTATGGTGGATATAATGCCCTTTTATGTGACACTGGTCTCTGCTTCCCATAGACTCAAAACAACTCTGCTTGCATGGGAGAAGAAAGACAGACTGAGAACAAAGAGAGTTAATCTGAGACGTGGAGACAAGGAGGAGGGCACAAATCAAACAATGAGAGTAGAGGCCTGAGATTTCCAGTCGGTATAAAGCAGGAATGTCAAGCAGATATGGTTCATGGCCTGCCCTTTGGGTGTAGCACCAGTATAGTAAACGGGAGCAGCAGGGAACACAGCTGATACCAGTGTGAGCAGCACCAGATAGAACACCAAGGAATATTCAGGACTCCTATGGTCTTGCTGTGTACCAGGCCAACATCATTAATGGCACGTTGGCATCTTGTTTTCTTGTTGGATGAGGTGAGGAAAAGAAAGAACTTGCATTTATAAAGAGCCTTCCACGACCTCAGGATACCCAAAGTGTTTTACCGCTAATGAAGTACTTTTATTTTGCAGTATAGTCACTATTGTAATGTAGGAAATGCAACATCCAATTTAAGCACAGTAAGGTCCTACAAATCGCAATGAGATAACATGCAGATTATCTGTTTTAGTGATGTTGGCTGATGGATAAATATTGGAATTTCAGGTACACATGATTTAACAGCCACTCATTTAAGTGTTGGTAATTCAGGCCCCAAGACCCCCTACTTCCACCTGAGTAACATCATCCAACTCCGCCCTGCCTCAGTTCAGCTGCTGCTAAAACC
Organism: Pristiophorus japonicus; assembly: GCF_044704955.1. Lineage (NCBI taxonomy): Eukaryota > Metazoa > Chordata > Chondrichthyes > Pristiophoridae > Pristiophorus > Pristiophorus japonicus. The sequence goes on from NC_091978.1 coordinate 114,017,347, forward strand.
CTCATCCATGCCTTTGTTATCTCTTGACTCGATTATTCTAATGTTCTCCTGGCTGGCCCCCCACCTTCCAACCTCCATAAACTAGAGCTCATCCAAAACTCTATTGCCCGTATCTTAACTCGCACCAAATCCCATTCACCCATCACCCATGTCCTTGCTGACCTACCTACCTTGGCTCCTGGTCCAGCAATGCTTTGATTTAAACATTCTCATCCTTCCTTTCAAATTACTCTATGGCCTTGCCCCTCCCTAACTCCGTAACCTCCTCCAACTCTACAACCCTCCGAGATCTCTGTGCTCCTCCAATTCTGTCCGCTTGCTGATCCCCAATTTTCTTTGCTCCAACATTGGTCGCTGTGCTTTCAGCTGACTAGGCCCCAAGCTCTGGAATACTCTCCATAAATCTCCCCTCCTCGCTACCTCTCTTTACTCCTTTTAGACGCACCTTAAAACCTATCTCTTTGACCAAGCTTTTGGTCACCTGTCCTAATATCTCTTTATGTAGCTCAGTGTCAATTTTTGTTTGATAATCGCTCCTGTGAAGTGCCTTGAGGCATTTTACTACATTAAAGGCATTATATAAATGCAAGTTGTTGTTGCTATTGTTGCACAATGGGCACCGATTGGGTGAGAATTCTCACCAGGAGCAAAAATTCAGAAAATCACCCCTGCTTTTCCGGCCATCCAAACAAATGGTTGGAAAGTAACGTGCAGTGGGTGCTGGAATTTTTGATATCTGTGGGCAAGGTTTCATTCAGGAGCGCAAACTGAGAAAATTACTGCCATAAACTTTTGGGGATTTAACTTTCTTCTTTGTATTTCCTGTTTACTGAGCAGTTCAATATAGAGAAAGCTATTTTCTTAAAGATGACTCTATTTAAAATGGTTCCAAATCTACTTTGGATAAATTGGAAAAAAAAAATCAAGCAAACTCATTCTAAAGTAAAATTAGTTCAGAAGATTACTGAGCTTTAAGTGGCTCACAGGCACTAAATAACAGAGCGGCCACAAACGGAGGCGTTTATTGTCACAGGAGCTATTTAGTATGTCGCATCTTACTAAAACCAACGGGTATTATGAACAGAAACATCAGCTGTTATGCTGCATTAGACGACTGCAAATATTGTTATTTAACTTTAACTATTTGACGACACTTGAAATTCATTACAGTTTTATTGTAGCATCACAGTCTTGCATTGCAAGGGATGTTTGAATAAGCTCACATTTTATCAGTAGCATAGTTAGTTTATTTGTTGATATTTTTGGTTAATTAAATAAAGTCCCTTTAAACTTGTGACTTTAAATTACAGATATAAGACTGCTATATACAAGTGATTTTAAATCTTTTTATTTATGAAATGTGAACCTATTCCTTGTCCCTTTAAATTATCGGAGCAGGTGTGTGGTGGGGGGAGGAGGGAGTAGTTTCTTGATCAGCAGTGAAGGCGCTGATCATCAACTAGTTGCAGCAGACAGGGCCAATTAGGATGAGAGGTCAGCTCTGGGTCAAGCAGGGAGGCGAACTGTCTGGATGGTGGTAAAATGTAGAATAGGGTGCAGCTAATGAGGAGACAGGAAGAACAGGAACACTTGAGCAGGGATCAGAAATAGACTTTAAAAAAAAGAGCATAGAGCAGTGAAAGAAAAGGGGGGAAAAGTATTGAAACATCAGTGAAAAGAATGAATAGCTGACAAATTCAGCACGTTCAGAGTGAGGGTCAGAGTGCTGGTGGCTCGGGGCTTGCAGGAGAGAGACAGTGAATGAGTAGAAAACTACAAGAAAAGAGCGAGACATGAGGTGAAGAGACTTGATCAGAACAAGAGGCAGCAGGCGGGCCAATCACTGGTACCCAGCGCATCCGAAGTGAATCTGGTGTAGAGTGACTCAGCGGCAGCATCTTGGCAGTGCAGTACAAGGATAAATAAATGGTCATATAAACAATTGTAATGTACAGAATTGGATTAAAAATACCGTTAATACTGAAGTATACGCAACATGGATACAAATGTCAAACTTGTATCTTAAAATTAATTTGTGTAATTACAGCGATAATCAGAGAATATGGCAGTGAAAATTTAATTCTTTTTTGGCATTAGACGCAATAAAGTATCTTTCATCTATGAGGGATTAATTTATCTTGTCTCAGTACTATGTGTATAACTGAGTGAAAGACTCGTAAAAGTGATGTGTCAAAGCTTGTTCTCAATGTGATATGTGTGGATGACGGTATAGCTAACTGCAAAATATTTAGCCTCATTAAGCAATCTCGAGTCAGCAATGAAGTACATAACATGTGATATAAACCATTCAAAATAGGTAGAAGTCAACTATTTTGAGCATTCTAACAGGCTAATGCTTGGTTTATGGTGCAAAACCACTTCCAGTAGAAGCAATGTTTTCAGCTCCTGCTGCTCAGTTCACCAGATTTCCATCGTAGCCTAGGACTTCTGAACACTGGTACAAGAGGCTTGAATCTTGTGATGTGGTACTGCATGTTTATATCACAGGACTGCTGCTGCAATAAGACCTGGCTCTTGTGATAGAACTGTTATGTAAATGTGATATGTCACATTGAGAAATATAACAAGATGCGAATTATCATAATATAGTATACATACCAACCAGGCAATTATTGAATGTCTGAAGGGTGTCTAACTTTTTTTTTTGTTTCAACTACTGTACTAAACAGAAGACAGTAAGCACTTATACTTATTTTAATTTGGGGAACTGAGCAGTCCATTGTAGTGGTTTAACACAGTAGGTCTGACTTTATTAATTGGGCTGGAAAACAAGCTCTCGGCATTGCTATGTGCACCACACTGTTGGAGTGGCCCACTGGCCTTACCCGAGTTAGCAGAGTCATCCTATTTAAAAAATGAGGCTTGAGCCTTGTGCAGGGAGCATTAACAGTAAGTGGCCACATGGAGAGGTGGGGTATAAAATGACTCCAACCTTTAGAGAGGTTGAAAAGAGGTTTTTAACTATTTGTCAGCCTTTCGAAAGGCTATAAGCGGGAGAAAAGAGTTAATGTACAAAAAGGAAGGCAAGGGAAAATCCACAGTTAAGAACAACTTGGAGTCTATGTATAAGTGAGCAGAGTGGTACAGCGCCAATGCCATGTTTGAACATGCTGGTGCAAGAAGTGAAGACGAGAAGACCTGTCCTGATTGGCAATCCACGGAACCATAGCGGAGGACAGTATTGTACCATACCATAGTGATGATGGCCAGATTGAATGCTGTCAAGAGTACCTGTGTTGCCTGGAAACAGATGGAGGAGCAGATGGCATGTTTTATGGAATCTGTTCCATGTATTCAATGCCGAATCTCTCGGCGAGGTACCAATATAGCGCAGCTTGTGGAGAAGCAGGACCAATCGGGCAGCAACTTTCTGATTTCCGCATTTAACTACGCATGTGCGGATGCCAGAAGTTGCTGTCCAATTTACACCTTAATAATGTTGAGCGCCGATGGCCTCACAATATTCCTGTCACAAACTTTGGGCCATTATGTCCATGAAAATTTCAGAAATAAGGAAACAAAGTATCTCACCAAGAACACTGCACAATAGCACTGTGAACAGTAAAAAAAAAACCTTCCAAAATCTTACCGAGTTCTTACATCCATGGAGTTTCTCTTCAAAAATGGCTGCACAAAAAAAGAGCAAGCCCAGTACAAATACTAGGGAGCATAAGAACATAAGAAATAGACGCAGGAGTAGGCGATTTAGCCCTTCGAGCTTGCTCCGCCATTCAATAAGATCATGGTTGATCTTCTACCTCAACTCCACTTGCTTGCACTATCCCCATATCCCTTGATTCCCTTAATATCCAAAAATCTATCGATCTCTGTCTTGAACATACTCAACTCTGAGCCTCCACAGCACTCTGGGGTAGAAAATTCCAAAGATTCATCACCCTCTGAGTGAAGAAATTTCTCCTTATCTCAGCCCTAAATTGCCGACCCCTTACTGTTATGTCTTTAATACTCTTATGAATGACTCCACGAGGTCTCGTATTGTACTTGAGCTGTTGTGACCTTAGTCCCGTTTATTGTAACTCCCGAGTGAAGCACAAGCATGGTGGGCAGCCTTTTATACTGGGCCCTGTACTCCTATGCACACCACAGTGCCCTCTGGTGGCACACCTTATGTGACTATACAATTAGTATACATGGTCTACATACATGACATCACTTCCCCCCAAGTCTTTAATGCAAATTGACTTGTACATTGACAGTGACCTGGGCTTTGCTCTTCCTGGTTGACCATTGGAGGGTTGCTTCTAGCTTGGGTGGGTTGGTAGTGAGATTTGTTGCCAGTGGAGGTCCCCGTGGTTTCTGGTTGTGAGTCCATGACTACTCCATTCTCCCCCCCCCCCCACCACACAGAGATTATGCTAATGGCCCGTTACATGCAAGTTGCATTCAAGTTCATCACATGGGTTTTACATTTACATCTTGGTACATTTGTTGGGTGGATTACAGTTGCGTTTCTTTTTGTGTGGTACATTTACATGATCAGTACAGGTATATCAGTACAGGTACACAAGGACAGTCTAGTTCCAGCACGGCCGGATGAGATCCAGGTCGTCTGGTGGCGGTGCAGTGCCCCATGCTAGTGGGTCTGTGGGCAAGGTGAGTTCATTTTGCTCGAGTTGCCGGAGTTCAGGGCTCTTACCGTTACTCCTAGTGTCAGGCAGGCCCAAAGACAGCTGATGTGTCTGTGACCTCCCTGTCCTTTTCATTTGCACAGTGTCGCTGCTGCTCCCTGGGAAGTGGTCTGAGCGAGTGAGCGTTTCGTCTAAGCGACGGTGGAGCTGCCTCGTCTTGTCTAGCAGTTCGCAGGGGACTGCTGACTCGCTTTCCTTGAGGGCACCATTGTGAGCACTCTCTAGCTTGGGATCCTGGCTGGTCCATATCCCGTTTGGAGGAGCTGTTGCGCTCTTGGGCATTGCCGTGGTGGCGAGTGTGTTTGTGGGCTGTGTCTTTTCCACCCGGGTGTTGGGCGACGGTAGCCAACTGTGAGCATAGGCGCAGTTTACTGTTTCTGGCCCGTGGCGGTTCATGCCATTGGGTGCCTGCAATGTTAAACTGATCTGAGACAGGGTATCGCTACCGGTGCCTCTACTCTCTGGGAATCGTTTACTCTGTGGCTTGTCGACTTCTGTCGGCTGTGGGGACACTTCATGATACATCGTTCTGGTCCCGGGGAGGCAGGTTACAGTACTGGGTAGCCCGCTGGACCTGTATACGACCGTTAGGTGTTCGCCCGCTACATTGGCTGATTACAATTTGCACCCGACATCGCTCAACAACATTTTGTTCGTTACAGCTGGACTTTTACATTGGTTACCAATTTCAAGCAGTTCATTCAAAAATGGCGGGTTGCTGGCCTCCTTTAAAATGGCCTTACTACTTTTACCCCAATCGTCTTCCTTGCGTGGAACCATGTGTCGTTGCTTCATTAGCGCTGCACCTCGTGGTTTGGACGGCATCTTTTCCCTGTCCATGATGTCGATTGCCGTGATCTTCTTTACCAGGGATTTTGCCACTGTGCGTTCGGGTCGTCTCGGCCGGATCATCACCACGCAGTCGTGATGAGCGGTCTGTGCCTCGGGAGCTGCGCGGATCTGCTCTCCTGTGCCTGGTCCAACCGAAGGTGGGGGCTTGCTCTGCCTCTGAGCACGGGGGACGTTGATCACTGGAGGGATGAAGTCTTCCCAGTTCCAATGAATTCCCCATCCATCTTCTTCCAAGTAGCGTTGGTCCATCACCTGAAACAATCCACAATGGTCAATTGTGCACTGCACCATCATGGGATACACTTACACCGCATTACCAACAACTGATATCAGTTCCTTGGTGTAGATGCGCAGCTTTGCCTGAACTGGGACCAGCTTGGGTCGTTTAGCTTGATTGTTCCATAATCTCTCAAAAGTTTCCTGGCTCATTACTGACTGACTCGCCCCCATGTCCACTTCCATGAAGACTAGAACGCCATTTATCTCGACTTCCATTATCACTGGAGGACAATCTGTGGTGCAGGTATATACTCCATACTCTTCGTCCTGGGACTGAGCTGCCTCTCTAGCCATCTTCTCGTAATCTGCACTGGATTCACAGCCATCTGCTGACTCCTCTTCCACGTGGTGAGTCACAGCTCTTTTGCACATTTGCTGGAGGTGGCCCTTTGTGCTGCAGCCTTTGCACACATAGTCTGTGAACCGACACTGATGAGCTCTGTGATTACCTCTGTTGTGTATGCATGCCTGTTTACTGTGTGATGTCTGCAACACTGTATGCAACATTGAATGGGCCCTTGTACTATACACACCTTACACTAGAGGGTGCTGTTGCTGGAGACCCAGAGGTTACCTGCACACGGCAGGTAACCCAGTATAAAAAGGAACATACAGCTTGTTGGCAGGCAATCAGGAGCTGTGAATAAAAGACTACAGGTCTGCAGAGTTTAAGACCATACCCTGCCTCGTGGAGTTATTACTAAAGGTGCCTACATACACTTCAACTGGCGACGGGAATACGGGATCACGAACTACACGCTCAACATGTCGAACCTCAGCAACTTTCAGCAATTTACGGAGGGGGAGGATTGGAACACTTCTTCATAACCAACGACCTGGACGGGGACACACCGGCTACACTACTGAACAAATGCAGGGCCATCCTGCTTAGCAGTTGTGGGCCTACCATCTACGGTCTCGTCAGGGACTTACTAGCCCCGGAGAAGACAACCACCAAGAGCTATGAGGAACTTGTAACAATCATATAGGAACAACTAAAACCGAAAGAAAGCATCCTCACGGCCAGGCACCGGTTCTACATTTACCGACGACCTGAGGGCCAAGAAATTGCCAAGTATGCTGCACACTTAAGAAGACTAGTCGCACCGTGTGAGATTGGCGACCACCTTAATGAAGCACGAAGGAACATATTTGCCATTGGAATCGGCCACGAAGGCCTCCTACACAAATTGCTCTCGGCTGACACTACGGTCACCCTGCAGAAAGCAATTCAAGTGAGCCAGGCCTACATGGTTTCGGCCAGCGACTCCAGGCAAATACTGGCCCAAGACTCTAAACCGGCGAGTGCAGTGCACCGCATGGACACTTCTAAAGGCAGAAATGCTGCCCCGAGTCCCGCAACTCTGAGTCCACCACATGGGACAAACTGGATGGCCCCGTGCTGGCGCTGTGGAGGAAACCACAGGGCCCACCAGTGCCGCTACAAAGACTATGCATGCAAAGGCTGCAAAGAAAAAGGGCACCTTCAGAGAATGTGCAGAAAAGGCTGTACTCACTGTGTCTCGGATGAGTTGGCTAATCACCAGGACTCCGACACAGATGAAGATGTAGCTGCTCTAACCCTGGGAGAGGAGTATGGAATCTTTACCTGCTCCACCAGAAGTTCTCCGTGGATGATGGAAGTGGACATCGACGGGGTCCCAGTCTCCATGGAGATCGACACAGAGGCGAGCCAAAAGACCTTTGAAAAAATTTGGAGGAATCCTGCCACTCGACCAAAACTGTCCCCTGTCCAGCCAAAGCTGCTCACCTTTTCCAAAGGTAAAATCTAAATCGTTGGCAGTGTAGACGTCCAGGTCTCTCAGGGCGGCGTGTTGCACAAACTCCCCCTATGGATTGTAGCTGGCGACGGTCCCATGCTGCTGAGCAGCAATTGGATGAACCGGGTCCACATCAGGCAAAGTGGTGCTGAGGAAGAAAAGACCACCACAGCCTGCCTACAGCAAGACCACAGAATGACTGCAGCACCACAAGCATGTGGAAGAAAAGAGTCTGCAACAACACCACAAAATGGCTGCAGCAGACCTGCATTCACACGGTCCTGTCAGCCTCCTGAGGTCAGCAGCGTACTTCGCGATTTCCTGGCCCTCGGGGCGGCGGTGTGTATAAAATCGATGCCTGGCCATGAGGATGCTCTCCTTCGGTTTGAGTTGGTCCCGAATTAGCACTTTCAGCTCCTCGAATGACTTGGTCGTTGTTTTCTCTGGTGCAAGCAAGTCCCTGACGAGGCCGTAAACTGCGGGTCCACAACTGGTCAACAGGATAGCTCTGCGCTTATCTGCCAGCGTGGCCAGATCATCGCCTACCAGGTCGTTTGCCACAAAATATTGGTCGAGCCGCTCCATAATGGCTTCCCAATCTTCACTCTCTGAGAACTTTTCTAATGCACCAATGTTAGTCATTTTTGCGTGAAAGTTCGTAATCTCATCGCCAGTTGTTATATCTTTAATGACTCCATGAGGTCTATTATTGTACTTGAGCTGTTGTGACCTTTTATTGTTAGTCCCAGTTATTGTAACTCCAGAGTGAGGCAGAAGCATGGTGGGCAGTCTTTTATACTGGGCCCTGCACATATTTATACAGGTGACCCTCAGGTCTCCCACCGCAGTGCCCTATGGTGGCACACCTTATGTGACTATACAGTTAGTATACATGGTCTACATACATGACACTTACTCTGAGACTTTGATCCCTGGTTCCCTACTCCCCAGCCAGGGGAAACATCCTCCCTGCATTTACCCTGTCAAGCTCTGTAAGAATTTAGTATGTTTCAATGAGATCAAGTCTCATTCTTCTAAACTCTAGAGAATATAGGCCTAGTCTACTCAATCCTTCTTCATAGGACAATCCCCTCATTCCAGAATCCGTTTGTTGAACCTTCATTGCGCTCCCTCTATGGCAAGTATATCCTTCTTTAAGTAAGGAGACCAAAACTGTACACAATACTTCAGCTGTGGTCTCACCAGGGTAATTGCAGTAAGACATCTTTACTCTTATACTCAAATCCTCTTGTAGTAAAGGCCAACATACAATTTGCTTTCTTAATATCTTGCTGTACCTGCATGTTACCTTTCAGTGATTCATGTACAAGGACACCCCCGGTCCCTCTGAACAGCAACATTTCCCAATCTCTCACCGTTAATAAAATACTCTGCTTTTCTATTTTCCCTACCAAAATGGATAATTTCATATTTCTCCATCTTCTATTCCATTTGCCATGTTCTTGCCCACTCACTTAGCCTGTCTATATCCCCTTGAAGCCTATTTGCATCCTCCTCACAACTAACATTCCCACTTAGCTTTGTACCTTCAGCAAACTTGGATATATTACATTTAGTCCCCTCATCCAAATCATTGATATAGATTGTAAATAGCTGGGGCCCAAGCACTGATCCTTATGTGCCCCACTAGTTACAGCCTGCCAACCCGAAAATGACTTGATTATTCCTACCCTCTGTTTTCTTTTCGGTAATCAATCCTCAACAACAACAACAACTTGTATTTATATAGCGCCTTTAAGATAGTGAACTGTTCCAAGGCACTTCACAGGTGTATTATGAGATAAAAATTTGATACTGAGCCGCATAAGTAGAGATTACGGCAGGTGACAAAAAGTTTGGTCAAAGAGGTAGGTTTTAAGAAGCGTCTTGAAGGAGGAAAGAGAGGTAGAGAGGTAGCGAGGAGTGGTTAAGGCAGGGAATTCCAGAGCTTTGGGCCTAGGCAACAGAGGGCACAGCCACCAATGGTTGAGCGATTATAATCAGGGATTCTCAAGAGAGCAGAATTATAGCAGCGCAGACATCTCGGAGGGTTGTGAGGCTGGAGAAGATTACAGAGATAGGGAGGGGTGAGGCCATGGAGGGGTTTTTGAAATAAGGATGAGAATTTTGAAATCAAGACATTGCTTAACTGGAAGCCGATGTAGGTCAGTGAGCACAGGGGTGATGGGTGAGCAGGACTTGGTGCGAGTTAGGACACGGGCAGCCGTGTTTTTGATCACCTCTCGTTTACGTAGGGTAGAATGTGGGAGGTCAGCCAGGAGTGCATTGTAATAGTCAAATCTAGAGGTAACAAAGGCATGGATGAGGACTTCAGCAGCGGATGAGCTGAGGCAATGGCAGAGACGGGCGATTATGGGTGAAAACAGGTGGTCTTAGTTATGCTGCAGATATGTGGTCGAAAGCTCATTTCAGGGTCAAATATGACACCAAGGTTGCAAACAGTCTGGTTGAGCCTCAGGCAGGAGTTGGGGAGAGGGATGGAATCAGTGGCTAGGGAACGGAGTTGGTAGCGTGGACCGAAAACAATGGCTTCGGTCTCCTCAATCCATGCTAGTATATTACCCCCAAATAATAAACTTTAGTGTGGCACCTTATTGAATGTCTTCTGAAAATCCAAATACACGACATCCACTGGTTCCTCCTTATCTATTCTGCTAGTTACAACTTCAAAAAACTCTAACAGATTTGTGAAACACGATTTCCCTTTCATAAATCTGTGTTGACTCTGCCCAATCCTATTATTATTTTCTAAGTGCCCTGTTATCATGTCCTTAATAATAGATTCTAACATTTTCCCTACTAATGATGTCAGGCTAACTGGTCTGTAGTTCCCCATTTTCTCTCTCCCTCCTTTCTTAAATAGCAGGACGTGAACCGTTCTAGAATCTATGGAATTTTGGAATTGCGTTAGGTGTTCATTTCAATATTTTTCATTACATCTATGGCTCACTAATAACATAACTGTAAATACAGCACTGAAAGAAACTGGTACAGAGTTTCCATTCCCAATTCCCTGCTTCCTCTGCATTGGTTGTGCATCTGCTTTTCCCACACACGGACCAGGGAATCAGGCCTACTGTTATTTTGTCTCTGAAATATGATTTCAAATTCAACCCAGACTTGTGGTATAAGTACCTTTTAATGCAATGATTCAATTCGTACTGGGTGTAAGCCGACAGAACAAAATTGCCCATAATTCAGCACTAATTGACACTAAATTTAATAGTCACAGCTATAAATATGTCTTGCCTGAGGACTGTGATCTCATGTCCTGTTTTCCACATTGCACAACTGCACAAAAAAGACCCTAGTTGTAATCCTGGTTGCTTTGTGGAAAAACGTTTTGCACAAATGGGGAATCACTTTGCAGTCACATAAAGTCCCTAATAGGCAAAACAATGTAACCCACAATATTAAAATCAATCAATAAAATTGTACTATTTCTCTTTCTACCATTTTTTGGATCAGGTGCGGTAACACTTTTAAAACTATCGCTAACAGATACACTATTTGCTCAAAATATTTACTCCTCTGTTTCTCTGCACTGGTTCATTCACATTTATGGAGACTATTAACTGTTCTTAGAATACAGGTTATCACTTTCTGTAAATCAATCCTAAATCACATGTGTATTAACAGAGACATGAGAATTCACTCCTGCATCTTCAAATGCTCACTGTTGTGTTACTAAATTGATATACGCTCATTGTGTCACATTGACATCCATGATTTTGTATGTTCACTTATTTGAACAAACACTGAATGAACTGGGATCAATTCTTTTGCATTGATCGATCTACAATGACAGAAATGGAAGACTAGCATCACATAACCAACAGATGCTGATTGTTTTATTTGGTAGGAGATTGGTGTCAATTCCCTTATTAGCACATGTATCTTTACAGGTGAATAAACAAGTCCCTGAGAAAATAGTCTTGTTTTTATAACAGCACTTCTGAACTTCACAGAGAACAGTTATTATAACTGAAATCTGATTTTTTTTAAATTGCTTTACACCATTCCTTACATCAGTGAATGTATTATTTTGTTCTATGTCCGTTAACACTGCCATATCTTGTTTAATAACTAACAGTGCTCATACTTTAGTTGTGCACGACTTCAAGACAAAAATTGTATTACTTTGTTTTCCCCACAGTGGAAAAATACAACCTTCAGCACAAACAGATTACTGTACAGGAGACTGATTATGTAATTACAATGAGATACAGCATACAAAACAAATTTTTAAAAATTGGCACAATAGTATTCTTGCTTCAGGAATGTTGATAATTAAGTATTAGCAAGAAAAAGAAATTAGGACAAAGTTTCATGCAGACTTTGAGACATGTAGCTCTTAACATTTGACATTATTCAGTTCAAAGTAACTAAGTACAATGACTCAGTATACAATTTGCAATTTTATTAAGCCATATCCTGTCTTAAATTCCTTTAAGGGATACAGTATCAGCTAAAATATGCAATGCAGACAAGTCGCCATTTGTGTTACAGAGACCAGATTTTGGTGGTTTAATCTGCTTTGCTGCATCCCAGACGGATAAGTGCCAAGCATATTGGGAGGGCTATACACAAGGCCTAACCCACACTGATGTGCCCAATTTGTTTGCTAGTGTAATCTGTCCTCCTAATTATAGGTATGATTTATAATAAGTAAATATTTGACACTATAAGTATCAAGTGCACCATATCCATAAATATTCACCAAGAAATAATGTAATTGGAACAGTTAAGCAAATGTTACAGTGATGAAACCTCCCAGATTGCCAACACTGGGCGTATTCTGGGAGGTTTCATCACATGCCCTGTCACCTCTAACCACCCACCCTGATGCTCTCACTATTGGTTGCCTGACACGTCCATCCTTGTGGTGCACTACATTCCCAATCCAATCAAACTCTATTCCAGAAATGTCATTTGTTTTTTTGAGGCTTCTGAAAAGTGCTAAAATTTACCTCACTTGAGTATGGAGAGTACCAAAGGACCCACCACAAATAATACACCCCAATAAAGATAAAATAAAATACTATGCAAGAAAAAAGCACCATTTTTAGTCTATGTGTTCTGAATCAAAGAATACATTCACAACTTGTAACTGGTTACTAAGAAGATAGAACATTTTTCTCACTCCTGGCATGAATATAGTTTTCCAGATTCATCCACTGAATATTCCTATAAATCAGCATTGTACTGGGAATTGGTCATTTTATCCTAGCATGAAATTATTATTTTTTTAAATGGAACAGATATTATTGGATTTCTGAGATAGGTTGGAATATTAATTTTGAGGGAGATTGAACAAAATCTTCTGTAGAATTGTCCAGTGAGCACTCCAAAAAGACTTACTATTGTTCTTCTCCAGCTGCTGGATTTCTGCTCATTTTCACCTTAACCCAACATCTTTTTGAGGATGCCAAGTAGGGCCCTCACTTATGTTAATCTTTAATCAAATGGCTGCTGTGTTACTGCTCACTAATCCATTCTTGATTTGGTATCTTGCAGGCTACCATTATTTTTTTTTGGTTGTACTGACACGTAGATGTCCTTGATGACCTTGTTGATTCTGGCCCAATCAAATCTGTTCCTTAGAATGGGCCCCTTGGCAGAAGAGTCTTAGAAAGGCAACAGGAAACCACTGAAGCAGTTGAAGTTCTTTTTCCTTATGGCACGAGCTGTCACGTTCCTAATAGATACCTTCAGACTACTTAAAGTAGTGCTTTGACAAGACCAGGGGAAAACTAGACCTCAAGCAATTTGAACCCCTCTTTTATTCCTGTCTCTCAGCTCTAAAGCTTTTCAGCACCTGATATGCTGCCTTACACACATCTCCGGCTAATTCCTCAGATGACCAATCACTTTCACTGCTGTGATTATACATCGACCCTGGCTTGTCTGTTCCTCAGCTCTCACAGCAGCTTTATCCTTTGACTACAACCGCTCCTTGTGTCTCACTTTTCCAATTAAGATACAATGAACACACATAGCCAGTATATACTGCCTATACTCATTAGACTGATTTCAGTACTAACAAGAAAGGTGAGTTTGGATAGCCAGCATTTATAGTCAGGTTTTTATTTGGAGTCAATTTGTCTAAGTAGCTTTAATGGTAGTTGAGGTGCGTAAAAGTTGATGAATGGGCCACTGACAGCAACTGAGGGAACATTTCCTGCCCTCCCCCCAATAGATGGGCAGTGCACTGATTGTCACACAGAAAAGCAGTGGAGGTTTCTTCTTCTTCGTAAGCGAAGTCCTGATTGTGCAAGGAGCAAAAAGCAGTTTATACCATTAATTTCTAGTTTTTAAGAAAATATCAGGAACTTGTGGAGCACCCTCAGTACAGAAAAAGAAACAAAAAAACCTTTGTTTATGTAACGCCTTTCACATCTTCAGAATGTACCAAAGTGCCTCACAGCCAATGAGTTACTTTTGAAGTACAGCCACTTGGAAACATGGTAGCCAATTGGGGCACAGCAAGGTCCCACAAACAGAAATAGATAAATGACCAGATAATCTGTTTCAGTGATGTTGGTTGAAGGATAAATATTGGCCAGGACACAGAAGAAGCAAAAGATTTGGAAGTAGCATTAAATGGCATTTAAGCATTTTTTTCAATTTCTTAATTGTAGCATTGGGAGCCATTATATCCAATCGGATAGTTACCTTATGTGTAGTTGAAGAAACAACATAATCTAGGTGACCAAACTGCTCTGTTAATTTAATTGTAAGCTTGAGGGGCCTAAGAAGATAAAAACAGTATAGAACAGGAAAATATCATTGGGTTATCATTTGAATAGAACATTTGCAACAGCATGGACTTTCTTCAATTTATTTACTCTTCTGAGGGAGGTGAATGGCACTAGGTAAAACATCAAAGAGGCATAGAGTACAAAAACAAGAAGTTATACTAAACTTTTATAAAACACTCGTTAGGCCTTAGCTCAGTTCAATTCTGGGAACCACGCTTTAGGAAGGATGTCAAGGCCTTGGAGAGGGTGGAGAAGAGATGTACTAGATTGGTACCAGGGCTGAGGAACTTCAGTTGTGCAGAAACTGGAGAAGCTGGAGTTGTTCTACTTAGAGCAGAGACGGTTAAGAAGAGATTTGTTAGAGGTGCTCAAAATCATGAATGGTTTTGATAGAGTAAATAAGGAGCAGTAACAGAAGGGAGTTAACCAGAGGGCATAGATTTAAGGTAATTGGTAAACAAACCAGAGATGACATGAGGAAAATAAATATTTGTACACAGCAAGTTCTTGTAATCGAGAATGCACTACCTGAAAGGGTGGTGGAAGCAGATTCAATAGTAATATTCAAAAGAGAATTGCTTGGATGTGTGCAAGTCGAACAACATTCAAGAAGCTCAACATCATCCAGGACAAAGCAGCCCGTTTGATTGGTACCCCACCCACCACCTTCAACATTCACTCCCTCCACCACTGGTGCACCATGGCTGCAGTGTCTACTATCTATAAGATGCACTGCAGCAACTCATCACGGCTTCTTCAACAGCACCTCCCAAACATGCGATCTCTACTACCTAGAAGAACAAGGGCAGCAGGTGCATGGGAACACCATCACCTGCAAGTTCCCCTCCAGGTTACACACCATCCTGACTTGGAAATATATCACCATTCCATCATCGTTGGTAGGTCAAAATCCTGGAACTCCCTCCCTAACAGCACTGTGGGAGTACCTTCACCACATGGACTGCGGCAGTTCAAGAAGGCGGCTCACCACCATCTTCTCAAGGGCAATTAGGGATGGGCAATAAATGCTGGCCTTGCCAGCGATGCCCACATCCCAGAATGAATAAAAAAAAATATTTGAATAAATACTTGAAGGGAAAAAAATTGCAGGATTATGGGGAAAGAGCCAGGGAATGGGATTAATTGCAAAGCTCTACTAAAGAGCTTTTAGTCTTAGATGCCTAGTCCAGGCGCGATGGTCCAAATTTCTTCCTTCTGTGCTGTATTGTTCTATGATAACATTTTGAAATTTCTTCATGACTATTAAAAGGTAATTGAGGTAAATTCTAGGACAGCATAGAATCATAGAACCAATGTAACATTATAATTTACATGACTCAACCTTCACCAGTTGCATTCCACAGCTGGTATTCCCATGACTTTCCCATAGTTCCAGGAACCACAGCATCCTATTGTGCGGTCACTCACACTCTCGCCTGACTCGTCCCACTGTGAACATGGATTGATGGACTAAGACCCATCACCGCACCTGAGGTTAATCAATCCTGAATGTATCACCATGGACTTATCTTCTTATTTTGAGAATGTGAGCCAAACGACAAGGTCTTTCTTAAACAATACCTAAGCACACATTAACAGAACTCCTCACTTGAGATTTGTTTTTATTTGAGCTGTGATAGGTGTTAAATAAGGTCTCTATCCTTTGGCTCAATTTTCCCAGAATACAAATTACATACAAATTACAATCGGGAAGCAGGCCATTTGGCTCAACCAGTCTGTGTTGGTGTTTATCCTCCACACAAGCACTAATCCTAATCCCATGTGCTTGCTTTGTTCCCATGTGTCTTTAAGACTAAAAGTGATGTAGTTCTTTTGTTTTATGATGAAAGAGGAAAAAGCTATATAAAAGTAAAAGCAAGTCACAGTATATACAAAAATAGTACAATGATTGTGGTCTCTTGAATGATGCCATACTCCTATTGATATCCCACTTTACCATGGAATTATTTAAGCTGCCATAGGTTGAGCGTTGCAATATGTAAACAGGTTTTACATTAAGAACATCGGCTCTGGAGACCAAAAATAATATAACATTTTATTTTCAGAGCATAAAAAATTAAACTACAACTATCCATAACATAAGCACTGACCTTCAATCACTGACCTAAAAGTACTACACAAGAAAAGCTCACCACACTGTGCTGCACCACAACTGTCAGCAAATGAAGCAATACATCAGGCTGTTCACCACAGGGTCCCAGCAGGAACTCACTACAAAGGAACTGACTCACCTCACACAATTCTCATATCTTACTGTGATTCACAGCACATACATTTCAAATAAATCACTACAATTGATTTTCTTTTTTATTTTGCAATGTTGAATGCCAGTCAGTTTATACAAACACATAATTTCTGGTGTGACATGATATCTTCACAACTTTTGGAACATATTGCATCACACTGGCACACATGATTTTTCAAAATACGATACAGACAAGAGCAGAACTGGGCAACACAGTGTTTCCTATCCGATTGGAGAGAAAAGATTGTTGCCAATTAGCACTGTTAGTTAAATGGGGCTTTCTTGAGGTTTTATTTTGTCTCTCTCTTGCCTGGATTCTTGGCTAAATCTATGATCATTTGTAGGGATAAGGAAAACAGAATATTTTTAGATTAATTAATGCTTCTGTAAAATTGACCTTTGGCTAAGAACCCAGGAAAATCTGGGATGAAAAAAACCTTTCAAGCCCATTAAACTCATTCTTTTCATTAATCTATAATCCCAGTCTCCTTTCTTAACAGGCATTGACCCAGTTTCTTTTTTTAATAATTTGAAGGATGCAAATAATCTCAGGTGAAGCTTTGAAAAAGATAATGTGGCAGGCAATTTGTACACAGCATGATCCCACAAACAGCAATTAAATAAATAAGCAAGAAAACGCCCTGCTCTTCTTCAAATAGTGCAATGGGATCTTTAACGTCTACCTCAGAGGATGGACGGGGACTCAGTTTAACATCTCATCTGAAAGACAACCTCCCACAGTGTAGCACTCCCTCAGCCAAGACTATGCAGTCAAGTCTCTGGCATGGGGCTTGAACCTACAATCTCCTGACTCAGAGGTCAAACTGCTACCACTCAGCCAACTTTTGGCTTGCACCATCATCACTTCTGTCATTTATCACTCCTGCCCTCCATCACAGACCTTTCCATTTTGTTATTTTCCTCATCCCCTTTCTCTGCCTCTGTACTTGCTTACAAGCTGTTTATCTCAGAACATCTTCTCGATCTAATGATAGTTAAGAGTCAATGTCCTCTTTCTCTCTCCATGGATACATCTCAATAATTCATTCGGCTCACAATCCTGGATAGTTTCAGTGAATGGTCTATAATCACGACCAAATCATTTATTTTCCGCATTTTTAAATAGATAGCTATCCAATTAACTCAGATCAGAAGGACCATCGCTCACTTTTGAACTCCTTCGATACCTCAATTTTGCTCCTGTTGAACCTTGGCTCTACTTCTGCACCATCAAGAGGATAGGTTACACTATTATGAAATATGCTTTTGACAAACAACCCAAAGCCTTGTTTTTCACTTCTGAAAGTATTTCCTTGATTAAAAAAAAATCATCCTCTTCATCTGTTTCTATGCTGGAGGAAGAAATATCATCTCCAGTCAAGGTTCAACAGCCCTGAAAAATATTTCATATTTCCTGTACCAAAATTTACTATTTTATATTCATCCATTTTGATTTCCGCCTGCCATTTTTAAACCAACTAGTTAACATATTCACACCTCTTTGAGAACCAGCAATATCTCACGTATTTTGAATCTATTAGCACCATTTTCCTTATTATTCTCTTACATATTTTGTTAACAATAATGATTTGCTCATTATATTTGTCTCTGTCTTAGTCTCTGCTTCATCAAACATTCATTAAATAAATTCAAATTACATGTTTTAAGCCAATAATTTTTTTAGTTCACTGCTTGATTATGTGCAGACCATTCTTATATGTTTGTCCCACCCCAAAAGACTTGTTGTTCTCTTCCGTACCTAATCACACATAAGACAACTCATTGCTTCCACTGCTTTGCATCCAGTAGATTATGCTCCGGGTGTTTCCATAACAAAGTCCCTTTTTATGTGGTCAGGGCACTAGCCTGACTCTCACTCATGGCACAACAGACCCATCAGACATGAGTATCCCATTGAATGTCAACCCAGTATTCAGAGACAGATTTTGTCACTGCTCGCCAGGACTGTCTGGAGTAGAGATACTAATATATACTAATAACTACATTAATATTAGCTATCCAAGTACTACAATATTTTGCTTTGAACTTACCAACAATATCTGTACATTTTTTCTTCAGTACGTCCAATCTGTTAGCCATAATGTTCATTTGTCTCAACATATATTACTACTACTAAGTTAAGTATTCTCCCCTTTCTTCACTCTTTCTCTCACCTTTATTCTTGCTCTTGAAAACAGAAAATAAATCGACTGACATTATTTCCCCATTTTACAACGCACCAGCACAAATGAAGGAGGTACTTTGCCTTTGGACCATCTTGCTCATCCTTCCATAGGAACCTATGAGCTCGCTACCACAACAAAGGTATCTAACCGCTTTTTGAATGACGCCAGAGTTTTTGCCTTTACTATCCTACCTGGAAGGCCATTCCAGATGATGATCACTCTTTGGGTGAAGAAGTGCTTACATCAGCCCTTATTTGCTTCTCATCAGTTTTACCCTGGTCACACAGTTCTCCAGTGTTGTGGATTAACTTGAAATAGTGCTCAGGATTAACCTTTTTCTCTTTCACTCAAAATCTTACATTGCTCTATTAGGTTCATTCTTAATTGTCACCTTTCAAGCCTGAAAATTCTAAATTTTTCTAACCCTTCCCCATAAATCAGTCTTCTGATACTGAAGGCTAGAGCTTCCTCTGGGAATCTGCCTGTTTTCAGATGCTCTTGAAGGTTAAATTTAAAAAAATGTGGAGTGAACGATTTACAGGAAATTGAGTGGGTTCAGTTTTGTCATGCAAGTATTCCCACCTGATTTTCTGTGTACTGTCCAACTGCAAAAAATAAGTCTGCCCTCTTACTCTACAGACTGCTCTTTACTTTGCTGATTGCCCAGCTTTTGCCTCAAATCGTTCCACAGCATTCCTTCAGTACTTATCGCACTTTTTCTTCCAATGTGCCACAACCCCAGGACATTGCTGCAGGAGTGTCCTAGGCCCAACCATCTTCAGCTGCTTCATCAATGACCTTCCCTCCATCATAAGGTCAGAAGTGGGGATGTTCACTGATGACTGCTCAGTGTTCACTGCAATTCGCAACTCCTCAGATAATGAAGCAGTCCATGCTCGCATGCAGCAAGACCTCGATGACACAAGTGCCAAGCAATGACTATCTCCAACAAGTGAGAATCAAACCACCGCCCATTGACATTCAACAGCATTACCATCACCAAATCTCCCACCATCAACATCCTGGGGGGGTCACCATTGAACAGAAACTTAATTGGACCAGCCACATAAATAATGTGGCCACAAGAGCAGGTCAGAGGTAAATGGAATTCAATCCAGATAAGTGTGAGGTAGTACATTTGGGGAGTTCTAACAAGGCAAGGGAATATAGATTAAATGATACGACACTGAAAAGCGTAGAGGAACAAAGGGACCTTGGAGTGCAGGTCCACAGATCCCTGAAGGTAGCAGGCCAGGTAGATAAGGTGGTTAAGAAGGCATATGGAAAACTTGCCTTTATTAGTCGAGTCACGGAATACAAGAGCAAGGAGGTTATGCTTGAACTGTATAAAACATTGGTTAGGCCGCAGCTGGAGTACTGTTTGCAGTTCTGATCACCACATTATAGAAAAGATGTGATTGCACTGGAAAGGGTGCAGAGGAGATTTACAAGAATGTTGCCTGGACTGGAGAATTTTGGCTATGAGGAAAGATTGGAGATGCTGGGTCTGTTTTCTTTGGATCAGATGAGGCTGAGGGGAGACCTGATTGAGGTGTATAAAATTATGAGGGGCCTGGATAGAGTGGATAGGAAGGACCTGTTTCCCTTGGCAGAGAGGTCAACAACCAGGGGCCATAGATTTAAAATAATTGGGGGGAGGTTTAGAGGAGCTATGAGGGGAAATTTCTTCACCCAGAGGGTGGTGGGGGTCTGGAACTCGCTGCCTGAATGGGTGGTAGAAGCAGGAACCCTCACCACATTTAAAAGACACTTGGGTGTGCACCAAGAGCTGGAAAGTAGGATTAGGCTGGATAGCTCTTAGTCGGCCGGCACGGACATGATGGGCCGAAATGGCCACCTTCCGTGCTGTAAATTTCTATGATTCTATGGGCTAGAAATTTGTCTTTTGGCGAAAGCGGTATTTTTTCGGCAATTTTTGCCAAAAATAAGGTTACAAATACCTCTATTTTTTTAAAGGTATAAAATTGGCAACAAAATGCGTCCGATGGTAAAAATCGATGTTGCATGAGGATTCGCGGTGGAAACCATGGTCCTTGCCAACTTTAGTCCTAGGCCAATTACCGTTTAAAACAGGCCCTGGGAGGGGGGAAAATACACAAAAAAATTTGCAAAAATAAAAAAATAACAAAATCACAAAACATTTACAAGACCCTTAACTAAGTAATCGCTGCAAAAGAATTAAAAAATAAAAACTTTAACTTACCTTTTTTGCAGGCCTTCATACTTACCGCAGTTTCTGGGGCAGCAACGCAGGCTTTTCTCAGGCAGAATACGGATGCGGCGAACAGCCAATTTAAAGCGTTATTGTTTTTTTTAGCATTGCACGACGGTAGTCTGCTTTTCAGCGGTATTTCAAAAGTGCCGGTGCACAACTTTGGCCAATTTATGTGGGCACCTTTAAACGTCAAAAAAGATGAAATATCGCTGAAAGAACAGGTGCAAGGCTGGTCAATTTCTAGTGTGATTCTATTCTGCGGCGAGGGTCTCACCTCCTAAATCCCCAAAGACTTTTCATCATCTACAAGGCTCAAGTCAGGAGTGTGATGAAATATTCTCCACTGTAGGATTCAAAAATTCTGGGACCCCCTACTCAAAGGGCATGTGTCTGGAATTTAAAAGGGAACTGTGTTAGACTTTTGGAGGAGAAATGTGGACAGAAATATCTCACTATTAGGTGCCTTTGGACTAAACTAGGGCCTTTTAGATTGAGTTTGGACATTTTAAATTGTATGCTGGGTCTGCATAGGGCTGCTAACCCACCTGGGAGGCAGGCCCCAGGGAGACATTAGCAGTCTAACAAAAGCCCACTTACCAGGGACACAGATACATACATATTTTAATAGTTCTTAAAACGGCTATACAGAAAAACCCTGGCATCAGCAAAACACACAATGGACAGTATCAAACCTGATTACATTCGAACAGCACCATTCGAAAACCCCATCAACACCTTTGGGAATCTTGTAACATGTTAATGCTCAATCAGCCCACCAAAATTCTCACAAAGGGATCACATTAGAGTTGATCAGCCAACTAAAATCGCACAAAAGCGGTCATCAAAAATTAATTGTGCACTCAGATATAACTGGGGGTCTTGGCAGTGACTTTTTGGGCTGGTGGATACTTTTGGGCTGAGGAAACACCTTTTGAAGAAACGGACCCGAGGACACTCTGGAAAAGCACTTGGTCTCTGGGGTCTTTGACTCTGGCTTTGAAACATCTAACTTGCCACACGAGGTTACAGCAACGCCACGAGAACCACCTAACAAGAAGCCTCGGAGTCACTGTAAAACCAACAATCATCCAGCGTTGACTTAAGGAAAAACTTATTTACCATCAAAAAGTCGACCAGTGCTAATACCGAAGACACCGCAACCAGCCAAAGAATCCACAAGATTGAGGAGAAAGAAAGCAGTAACCAACTGGTCTAAACTGTGGAGAAATCCTTTGGTGAGTATAGTCCCTGCAATTTCAGAGCCTAGCTTAGTTAGTGTAGTGGTGAGAGGTGGGTTTTTCTTTCACTGCATAACCTCTGTACCCGTTGCGTATACGGTTTCCCCCTTTTTCTGTACATTTTGTTATATGCTATTAAGTTAATTAGTGTGGTGTGCTATTTTCTAAATAAAATATTTGTTTTTGCACCAAACAGTTGTCTGTCTACATCTATCACATCCCCAAAATAATTCCAAGCCCCAGGACCAGGGAGTGGAATGATTCGAACCTTCAAGGTTAGAAAAGGCTGACAAACCCACCACCCCCTACATAATGGTGAGCCAGGTAGGAGCTTGGTACAAAGGATGTGAGGATGTAGACTCGGTTCTGGTGAAAAGAACAAAAATGGAGGAAAGAATCTCCGAATATGTATTTAAGAAAGTAAATATTACCAAAATGTGGGTCATAAGGCTGTTACGGGCTAAGCATCCAGTGGATGCAGCTGCTAAGTGAACCAAGAGCAAGGACCAGAAAAGGTCAATAAAGAAGGCTATTTGGTTGGTCTGCTACCAAAGACCGATCTGGTTGCTGGATAGGAAGGTCAAGAAATTGGTAGCAGAGCTCCGGGAATCCGAAGAGCACTCAGCCGTAAGGACTATGGCAGGGGAGAAAATGTTTGAGGAATTAACTAAACAAAAGCATAGCAAATTACAGCTAGAGGAGACCCACAGGAATAAGCAGGGCTACTTCCAATGCCAAGTAACAGAGGCAAAGGGGAATGAGCTAGCGCTGCGGGAAGAAAATGCCCGCCTAACAAAAGTAATAAGAGAACAGGAGGAGAGGATACGGGATGTGCAGGCAGCCTATAAAGTAGCCAGTAGCTAGGGTTTTGGGGTGGAGGATCACGAGCCCTGTGAGGCCAAGATAAAAAGTTTAACCCAGGCCCTATCTAATGCTAAGAGGATGGTATGCCTGATAAGCCCAAGCGCTCCTAAGGGAGACATGCAGGAGCAAGGGGGAGTAGAGGGGGAGAGGGATAGAGTGGCAGAAAGGGGCATCCAACCATCGCCTGTAGCCCTACCGAGGTTAAGCGTGGCAGTACAGAGAGAGCACGGCACCGAGGAAATACAAGTGGTATCAGGACTGGGGCCGATGTGCCCAATCCGACAACAAAAGTATAGTGCCGGCAACAGTAGTCAGGGACAAGGGGCCCTGGAGAGCCAATTTGTAATCCCCCATGGAACCCAGCAGCTCCGGGAAATGGTAGCTCATTTAGAATAGTTATCCCCTCGGTCCATTTTATGGACATAGAGCAGGCAGCCGGTATAAACGGCTGCGATGAGGCCGAACAGGCTAAAATGCTGCTTTTCTCTTTGGATCGCAAGGTATACCAGGCCCTCTCTGCAGATAGCAAGAAGGGGCAGAGCACATATGCTGCGATCCAAGAAGAGGTGTTAGAGGTTCTGGGCCTAAATGATGGAAGTCCGTTTTCCCGGGTCAAGAAAACCCTGCAACAGGCAGGCGAAACTCCCCAGGCTTTCGCAGACAGGCTGTGACCCGTCTACGAGAGAGCATGTGGAGGAGATCTCGACCGGGAACACCTGGACCGGGAACCAACAGCTCGCTGGCTTCGCAGCCTAGTGGCTAACTGCCTGCCACGAGTAAAGGCTAAAGCTGAGCTGTGGTTCGACCCCAGAGACCCCACGCTACCGAGGAGTCAGTGGTTAGACAGTTAACCCTGGCTTACCACAACAGCACAGGGACAATTGAGGCCCCACAAAAAGGAAAGGTCCACGAGATCCGGCCCAGTAATTCCAGGAGAGAATGGCACCAGGAAGGAGGGAGCCCTTCCGACTCAAAGAGTACGTGCTATGGGTGCGGAAAAAGTGGACACTGGCATAAGGATTGCTGAAATCCTTGGAAAGATAGGGCAGGAAAGAAATCCCCATCCTTAAAGGATTCCCCTGCCACAAAAGGTTTAACAGCCCCGGGCCAAAAATCTGGACCTGTGGCACACAATCCCTCTGGCAGTTTCGACGAGATTGTGGCCGCACTCCGAACTATGATAATGGGCTCAGGGAAGGCGCAACCCCATCTGCCCCACCTAATCCTGATGCATGACTAGAGCCAGCGCAGCCTGTATACCTGTGCCCTTTACAATATGATGAGTGGAAACGGCCTTGCGTGAAGATGGAGGTGGAAAGGGTTAAAGGGACCTATCTGCTAGACACTGGTGCTTCCAGCACCATTGTCTATGCGGATAACCCAGCCACCTCACCTCTGTCGAATGGAGTCCCGTATTCCTTGGTAGGGTTCACAGGTAACGAGCAGGCTGGCTCGTTCTCCATTCCACTATCAATTGACTTAGAAGCACTCCACACCAAGTGGCCGTGTGTCATAATGAAGTGGGAGAAAGAGGGAACAGGGATCCTAGGCGCAGATTTCATTATTGGCCACAAGGTCCTAGTGGATCTTAGAAATCATTGTCCATGGGGAGCGGTGTGCACGGGGGAAGAGAAAGAAGTTGTAGTGATATCGGGGATACAAGGCAAAGGGACCCTATGCACGGTAAAGCCAAAAGGCGGCTATGACCTCGAGTATCAGGTGTTTGTGCGGCCAAATCTCAGTGCATTCGCCACCCACAAGCATGATTGTGGAAGGGTAACAGGGGTCGAGGTTAGTGTAGATGGGGATCCCATGGCCAGGCCCCAAAAACAATATAATTTCCCTAGGGAGGCGGAGGCAGACCTGGAGATTGCCCTGGGTCCCCTAGTCACACAGGGAGTGTTGAGGCCGATAGCCACCCACGTGAACTCACCACTCTGGTCAGTTAGGAAACTGGACAATTCGTGGAGAGCCACTGTGGACTACCAGGTCCTCAACCGCAATATCCCAGCCTGCGCGCCCACAGTTGCTACAGTCGCCGACCTAATTGGAAGCATACCGGCATCGGCATGCACCTTCACGGTGCTGGATATCTCAAACGGTTTTTGATTCATCCCGTTAAAGAGAGGGGACCAGTACAAATTTGCTTTTACCTTCAAGGGCCAGCAATGCACATGGAACTGCCTTCCCCAAGGGTTTCATAACAGCCCCAGTATATTCCACCAATGCATGGCCAATCATCTAAAACACTTCAGTTAGCCCCAGCAATTGGTACAATATGTGGATGACCAGCTCCTATTCACCGACAAGGGTGAGGAGCACGTCCCACTGCTGGCTGAACTGCTGGGACTGCTAAAGGAAGAGGGTTTTAAAGTCAACCCAAAGAAGGCGCAGGTCAGCCAGCCAGAAGTAAAATTCCTGGGGCTGACTGTGTGCGCAGGCAAGAGGGCTATAGATAAGGCCAGGAGAGAAGCAGTGCAGGAATTGCCAGCCCCTCGTTCTGTTACCAGAGTAAGATCTTTCCTCATCAATCAGTGCAAGCTGGACAACCCAGGGTCAGCTAAGCACAAAGGGCAGCCGGAAAGGGTGAGCCATCCGGCAGCCTCCGACTGTGGGGGAACCGCAGGGGTGGTGGAGGCAGATTCACAGGCCGTACAAGTAGGGGCCGTGAGCTGCATTACTGGAGGGCCTGTCCCACCTATAGTTGGGGACTCGTACAAGCCCCAGGTACTCGAAGGTCTTAGAAGGGCCTTCTGCACCCCGCAGCCCAGGTTCCCATGGTCCCCTACGCTATGATACAGACTGCTCCGTCCTGAGAGAGACTCCAGGAAGCAAAGACTGTGGAAGGCGGGAGACCGCTTACGGGCAAAAGGTCCCAGGCCTGCAGTGCCCGACTGTAGGGAACCGGCAGGGGAGGCAGCAGCCCCACCGGTCGTAGCCTCTGAAGGGACGAGCCCACAACAAAGATAACAGCCCCATCAGACACTGAACCCGATTATGGGAAGCCTGTGGGGGAAGTAGCAGACCCACCGGACATAGTTTCTGACTATGGGGAATCAACAGGGGAGATAGTAGTCCCACTAGCTTCAGAGTTAGGCGCTGGAAAATAGAGTATGAGAGGAAGCTTGCTGGGAACATAAAAACTGACTGCAAAAGCTTCTATAGATATGTGAAGAGAAAAATATTAGTGAAAACAAATGTAGGTCCCTTGCAGTCAGATTTAGGTGAATTTATAATGGGGAACAAAGAAATGGCGGACCAGTTAAACAAATACTTTGGTTCTGTCTTCATGAAGAAAGACACAAATAACCTTCCGGAAATACTAGGGGACCGAGGGTCTAGTGAGAAGGAGGAACTGAAGGAAATCCTTATTAGGCAGGAAATTGTGTTAGGGAAATTGATGGGGTTGAAGGCCGATAAATCCCCGAGGCCTGATAGTCTGCATCCCAGAGTACTTAAGGAAATAGTGGATGCATTGGTGATCATTTTCCAACAGTCTATCGACTCTGGATTGGTTCCTATGGGCTGGAGGGTAGCTAATGTAACACCATTTTTTAAGAAAGGAGGGAGAGAGAAAACGGGTAATTGTACACCAGTTAGTCTGACATCAGTAGTGGGGAAAATGTTGGAATCAATCATTATAGATGAAATGGAAGCACATTTGGAAAGCAGTGATGGGATCGGTCCAATTCAACATGGATTTATGAAAGGGAAATCCTGCTTGACAAATCTTCTAGAATTCTTTGAGGATCTAACGAGTAGAGTGGACAAGGGAGAACCAGTGGATGTGGTGTATTTGGATTTTCAAAAGGCTTTTGACAAGGTCCCACACAAGAGATTGGTGTGCAAAATTAAAGCACATGGTATTGGGGGTCATGTACTGATGTGGATGGAGAATTGGTTGGCAGACAGGAAGCAGAGAGTTGGGATAAACTGGTCCTTTTCAGAATGGCAGGCAGTGACTAGTGGGGTGCCGCAGGGCTCAGTGCTGGGACCCCAGCTATTTACTATATACATTAATGATTTGGATGAGGAAATTGAGTGTAATATCTCCAAGTTTGCAGATGACACTAAGCTGGGTGATGGTATGAGCTGTGAGGAGGACGCTAAAAGGCTGCAGGGTGACTAGGACAGGTTAGGTGAGTGGGCAAACGTGTGGCAGATGCAGTATAATGTGGATAAATGTGAGGTTATCCACTTTGGTGGCAAAAACACGAAGGCAGAATATTATTTGAATGCTGACAGATTACGAAAAGGGGAGGTGCAATGAGACCTGGGTGTCATGGTACATCAGTCATTGAAATTGGCATGCAGGTACAGCAGGTGGTGAAGAAGGCAAACGGTATGTTGGCCTTCATAGCTAGGGGATTTGAGTATAGGAGCAGGGAGGTCTTACTGCAGTTGTACAGGGCCTTGGTGAGGCCCCACCTGGAATATTGTGTTCAGATTTGGTCTCCTAATCTGAGGAAGGACGTTCTTGCTATTGAGGGAGTGCAGCGAAGGTTCACCAGACTGATTCCCGGGATGGCAGGACTGACATATGAGGAGAGACTGAATCGACTGGGCCTGCATTCACTGGAGTTTAGAAGGATGAGGAGATCTCATAGAAACATATAAAATTCTGACGGGACTGGACAGGTTAGAGGCAGGAAGAATGTTTCTGATGTTGGGGAAGTCCAGAACCAGGGGAGACAATCTAAGGATAAGGGGTAAGCCATTTAGTACTGAGATGAGGAGAAACTTCTTCACTCAGAGAGTTGTTAACCTGTGGAATTCCCTACTGCAGAGAGTTGTTGATGCCAGTTCATTGGATATATTCAAGAGGGAGTTAGATATGGCCCTTATGGCTAAAGGGATCAAGGGGTATGGAGAGAAAGCAGGAAAGGGGTACTGAGGTGAATGATCAGTCATGATCTTATTGAATGGTGGTGCAGGCTCGAAGGGCCGAATGGCCTACTCCTGCACCTATTTTCTATGTTTCTATGTTTCACTGCATAGAGGGAAGGGCCATCCCACCTACTGTATGGGACTCGGAAAAAGTACCGACCCCATGAGAAGAAGTAACCGAGTCTCATGGCCTAGGACGCCATGGTCCCCAGTATTGTGTTCCTAACACAGATGAGGCTGCACACAGGGAGGTTAAAGTAACAGTGACCTCAGTCTTTATTAAGACACTCCAGAGTGAGGAACATGCTAGAATCCCTTGGGACTTCAGGGGATGAGCTCCCTGATGGCGGAACATGGGAGTGCATGCTTTACAGATACACAACATCACACCCTCCACCAAAGTCAAAGTGAAAACTATTTACAAGGTGAGGCGGTCGGGAGCCTTTCTTTCCCTGGTGGACCGCCTCGGTACAATTATCTGTTCTGGTGTGTTGGCTGTGCCCTCGCTGGGCTGGCGCGTTGTTGGCCCTGCAGGGCTGCTGGGTGAGCCTGGCCTTGCTGGGCTGTTGGGCATGATGGGTTTGATTTCCTGGTCCGGCGTGGTGTCGTTGATCCTTTGGGTGTGTGTTGTGGGCTCGAAAAAAGTGGTGTCTGCTGTGGGTTGTTCAGGGCAGTCTGTGACCTCATTTGATCCAGGTGCTTTCTGCAAATTTGTCCATTGTCTAGTTTGACTATACACACTCTATTCCCTTCTGTAACTATCACCGTGCCCGCGATCCACTTGGGACCATGCACATACACAGGGTCATTCAGATCAATTTCCCGTGACACAGTGGCGAGACCATCGTTTACATTTTGTTGCTGCCACCTGCTCTCTACATGATCATGCAGGTTGGGGTGAACCAGCGAGAGTCTGGTTTTAAGTGTCCTTTTCATGAGTAGCTCAGCCGGGGGCACCCCTGTGAGCGAGTGGGGTCTCGTGCAGTAGCTGAGCAGTACTCGGGACAGGCGGGTTTGGAGTGAGCCTTCAGTGACTCATTTAAGGCTCTGTTTGATGGTTTGTACTGCCCGCTCTGCCTGCCCATTGGAGGCTGGTTTAAACAGGGCAGAGATGACATGTTTGATCCCATTGCGGGTCATGAATTCTTTAAATTCGGCACTGGTGAAACATGGCCCATTGTCACGGACCAGTATGTCAGGCAGGCCGTGGGTGGCAAACATGGCCCTCAGGCTTTCAATGATGGTGGTGGCGGTGCTTCCCGACATTATTTCACATTCAATCCATTTTGAAAAAGCATCCACCACCACCAGGAATATTTTACCGAGAAACGGGCCCGCATAGTCGACATGGATCCTCGACCATGGTCTGGAGGGCCAGGACCACAAACTTAGTGGTGCCTCTCTGGGCGCATTGCTCAACTGAGCACATATGCTGCACTGCCGTACACAGCACTCTAAGTCAGAGTCGATACCGGGCCAACACACGTGGGATCTGGCTATCGCTTTCATCATTACTATACCCGGGTGTGTGCTGTGGAGATCCGAGATAAATGCCTCCCTACCCCTCAACAGGCAAGCTGCCTGACTGGACAGCTCATCCTTTCACCGCTGGAACAGCTTGATTAGCTCTTGCATTTCAACGGGGATGCTGGTCCAGCTCCCATGCAGTACACAGTTTTTTTACTAGGGACAGCAGAGGATCTTGGCTGGTCCAAGTCCTAATCTGGTGGGCCATGACAAGTGATTTATCATTTTTAAACACTTCCATGACCATTAACAAGTCTGCGGGCTGCACCACCATTAACAAATTTGCAGGTTGCGCCATTTCCACCCCCGTGGTGGGCAATAGTAGCCGACTGAGAGCATCTGCACAGTTCTCGGTGCCTGGCCTGTGGCGGATGGTATAGTTATACGCTGATAGCGCGAGTGCCCACCTTTGTATGCGGGCTGAGGCATTATTATTTATCCCCTTGTTTTCAGCGAACAGGGATGTGAGGGGCTTGTGATCGGTTTCCAGCTCAAATTTGAGGCCAAACAGGTACTGATGCATTTTCTTTACCCCGAACACACACGCTAATGCCTCTTTCTCAATCATGCTGTAGGCCCTCTCAGCCTTAGACAAGCTCCTGGAAGCATAGGCGACAGGTTGCAACTTCCCCGCAACGTTATCTTGTTGTAATGCACACCAGACTCCATACGACAACGCGTCATATGCTACCACAAGCCTTTTACACGGGTTATACAATACGCGCAGCTTGTTGGAGCATAAAATGTTTCTGGCTTTCTCAAAAGCAATTACTTGTTTTTTTCCCCATACCCAGTTCTCACCTTTGCGCAATAACACATGTAGGGGCTCTAAGAGGGTGCTTAACCCTAGTAGGAAGTTGCCAAAATAGTTGAGGAGACCCAGGAACAACCGCAGCTCCGTGACGTTCTGTGGCCTGGGTGCGTTCCTGATAGCCTCTGTCTTGGCGTCCGTGGGCCAAATTATTGTGTTCCTAACACAGATGAGGCTGCACACAGGGAGGTTAAAGTAACAGTGACCTCAGTCTTTAATAAGACACTCCAGAGTGAGGAACAGGCCTTGGGGGCTGGCTGAAATATAGTGCACCCAAGGGATGCTGGGATCTCTTGGGACTTCAGGGGAAGAGCTCCCTGGTGGCAGAACATGAGAGTGCATGCTTTACAGATACACAACAGTAATGTTTCAAGTTTTTTTTTCTCAACTAGGTAATTGAGGGAAGGTTTGGCTCTGGAATGTTAGGAATTTTGTTCACCAACGGTGACACTATAAGGGAATAGCGTCAAAGGTGGGACTGTAGGATTCACAAAATTCTGGGACCCCCTACTCAATGGACATGTGTCTGGAAGTTAAAAGAGTTAGACTTTTGGAGGAGAAATGTGGACAGAAATATCTCACTATTAGGTGCCTTTGGACTAAACTAGGGCCTTTTAGATTGAGTTTGGACATTTTAAATTGTATGCTGGGTCTGCATAGGGCTGCTAACCCACCTGGGAGGCAGGCCCCAGGGAGACATTAGCAGTCTAACAAAAGCCCACTTACCAGGGACCCAGATACATACATATTTTAATAGTTCTTAAAACGGCTATACAGAAAAACTCTGGCATCAGCAAAACACTCAATCGACAGTATCAAACCTGATTACATTCGAACAGCACCATTCAAAATCCCCATCAACACCTTTGGGAATCTTGTATCATGTTAATGCTCAATCAGCCCACCAAAATTCTCACAAAGAGATCACATTAGATCAGCCAGCCAAAATCACAATAAAGCGGTCATCAAAAATCAATTGTGCACTCAGGTATAACTGGGGGCCTTGGCGGTGACTTTTTTGGCTGATGGATACTTTTGGGCTGAGGAAACACCTTTTGAAGAAACGTACCCGAGAACACTCTGGAAAAGCACTTGGACTCTGGGCTCTTTGACTCTGGCTTTGAAACATCTAACTTGCCACACAAGGTTACAGCAACGCAACGAGAACCACCTAACAAGAAGCCTCAGAGTCACTGAAAAACCAACAATCATCAAGGATAAAACTTATTTACCATCAAAAAGTCGACCAGTGATAATACCGAAGACACTGCAACCAGCCAAAGAATCCACAAGATTGAGGAGAGAGAAAGCAGTATGCAACTGGTCTAAACTGTGGAGAAATCCTTTGGTGAGCATAGCCCCTGCAATTTCAGAGCCTAACTTAGTTAGTATAGTGGTGGGAGGTGTTTTTTTTCACTGCATAACCTCTGTACCCATTTTCCCTCTTTTTCTGTACATTTTGTTATATACTATTAAGTTAATTTGTGTGGTGTGCTATTTTCTAAATAAAATTTGTTCTTGCACCAAACAGTTGTGTCTCTACATCTATCACATCCCCTAAATAATTCCAAGCCCTAGAACCAGGGAGTGGGATGATTCGAACCATCAAGGTTAGAAAAGGCTGACAAATCCACCACCCCCTACACCACTTGCCTGGATCAATGCAGCTCCAACATACTCTAAAAGCTCGACACCATCCAGGACAAAGCAGCCCGCTTGATTGGCACTCCATCCACTACCTTAAACATTCATTCCCTCCACCACTGGTGCATTGTGGCTGCAGTGTGTACCATCTACAAGATGCTTTGCAGCAACGCGCCAAGGCTTCTATGGCAGCACCTCCCAAACCCATGGCCTCTACCACCTAGAAAGACAAGGGCAGCAGGCACATGGGAACACCATCATCTGCAAGTTCCCCTCCAAGTTACACAGTACTCTGATTTGGAAGTATACTGCCATTCATTCATCATCACTGGGTCAAAATCCTGGAACTCCCTCCATAACCACACTGTGGGAGTACCTTCATCACACGGACTGCAGCAGTTCAAGGCGGCAACTCATCATCACTTTCTCAAGAGGCAGCAATATAAACTAAAGAGTACAATTCTAAACGGGGTGCATGAACATAGACCTGGGGTTTTATGTGCACAAATCATTGAAGGTGATAGGGCAGGTTAAAAAAGCTTATGGTTTCCTGGGCTTCATAAATAGTGGCATACAGTATAAAATCAAAGAAGTTATGATAAACCTTTATAAAACACTGGTTCGGCTTTATCTGGAGCTGTGTGTCTGGCATCTGGGCACAGCACTTTAGGAAGGATGTGAAGGCCTTAGCAAGGCTGCAGAAAGTATTTATGAGAATGAGAGAATGATTCCAGGGATGGGGGACTTCAGTTACATGGATAGACTAGAGAAGCTGGGGTTGTTCTCCTTTGAGCAGAGAAGGTTGAGAGGAGATTTGATAGAGGTATTCAAAATCATGAGGGGTCTGGGCATAGTAGATACAGAGAAACTGTTCCCGTTGGAAGTTTCGAGAACCAGAGGACACAAATTTAAGGTGATTGGCAAAAGAACCCTAGGCATGAGGAAGAACTTTACACAGCGAGTAGTAAGGATCTGGAATGCACTGCCTGAAAGGGTGATGGAGACTCAATCGTGGCTTTCAAAAGGGAATTCAATTAAAGTACCTGAAGGAAGAAACAATACAGGGCTATGGGGAAAGGGCAGGGGTGTGGCACTAGCTGAAGTGCTCTTGCAGAGAGTTAGCATGGGCTCAATGGACCGAATGCCTCCTTCTGTGCTGTAACCATTCTATGATGCTATCTGAAGGCTATCCTTGACAATTTAAAAGCTATCAGAGGTTTTTGTTTTCTCAGACTACTCTATATGGAAGAGACTCTTATCAAAAACAGTTAATGCTGGTTAACCCATTCAAAATGAGATATAAATATGATTAAAAATGGGTTTTAAAATTATAGGAATAAATTCCATAAAGTAGTGATTCTTAATTGGAACCATAGAAATATCATCTATGGAAGCCAAGCAGCTATATAATTTATATAAGGTTCGTGCAAATTTAGATCTTTCATTCCTGCAATTACTTTAAATCTATGCCTCCTCTACCAAGGGAAACAGGTCCTTCCTATCCACGCTATCCAGGCCCCTCATAATTTTACACACCTCGATCAGGTTTCCCTTGAGCTTCCTCTGTTCCAAAGAAAACAGACCCAACATCTTCAATCTTTCCTCATAGCCAAAATTCTCCAGTCCAGGCAACATTCTTGTAAATCTCCTCTGCACTCTTTCTAGTGCAATCACATCTTTCCTTAATGCGGTGACCAGAACTGCACACACTACTTCAGTTGCGGCCTAACCAGTGTTTTATACAGTTCAAGCATAACGTCCTTGCTGTTGTATTCCATGCCTCGACTAATAAAGGCTAGTATTCCATATGCCATCTTAACCACTTTATCTAGCTGGCATGCAACCTTCAGGGATCTGTGGACCTGCACTCCAAGGTCCCTTTGGTCCTCTACACTTTTCAGTGTCGTACCATTTAATGTGTATTCCCTTGCCTTGTTAGCTCTCCCCAAATGCATTACCTCACACTTATCCAGATTGAATTCCATTTGTCACTGAACTGACAACCTGACTAAGTACATTGATATCTTCCTACAGTCTGCAGCTTTCTTCATTATCAACCACACAGCCTATTTTTGTATCATCTGCAAACTACTTAATCATACCCGCAACATTCAAGTCCAAGTCATTGATACATACCATAAAAAGTAAGTGACCCAGCACTGAGCCCTGCGGAATCCACTGGATACAGCCTTCTAGTCACAAAAACACCCATCAGCCATCATCTTTTGCTTCCTGCCTCTGAGCTAAAGGTAGCTGGAAACAATTAAAGCATGTTTGAGCTGTTGTGGATACAAAATTTGGAATTAATTCAGCCCCAACCACTTCATTTCTACAATTACCTTCCAAAACTCAGGATGAGTAACAATTTGGTGCACTGAAATCTGAAGTGGCATTACTGATGCCAAGTAGAATTAGTACCAAAGGCATTGACACCAAGACTGCAGGACCCACTAAAGAAGACATTTGTAAAAAAACTATCCATGTAGCTGAAGCCTATTGTGGCAGCTGTTGTTCTATGTTTAAGGAACTTACTCAGGAATTTCATGCTGAATGACTACTTGGATGGCTTCTCACAGTTGTGTTGACTGGAGAATTCTCAACAAAAGGTATTGTTTACCAAAGATTTTTACAGCCTTAGGTTACTATAATCATGACTCAGAACCATTATCAATCATTTCCAGTGTGGAAGTTGCTGCTTTGACTGGGCCAGTGATTACGCTTGTCTGGATGACCATCTTTCATTAATTGTTGACCCAGATGTTTGCCACATGCCTATCACTGGAGTCAGTTGATGAGAATGATTCTGAAGGAGGTAGTTCTAGCGCATGGATCCTTAAGCAAATGGCACCCAGATCTTTATTTAATTCATATTTATTCACAGGATCTGGGAGATGCAGGCAAGATAAAATTTACTGCCCATCCCTATTTGCCTCAAAAAGGTTGTGGTAAGTCTTAAGAGTCAACCACGTAGTGATTGAAGTCACTTAGGCCAAACCATGCAAGGGTTCCAGATTCCTTTCCCTTAAGCATTTTAGTAAATGGTTGGGTTTTTACAACAATCCAACACTTGCCATGATAGTTTTCCTTGGGATATTAATTCACTACCTTTGTGTTGTTAGTTCAGTATCATAACCACTACAATACCGTACCCCATACCTCTTTACACCTAGGGAAATTTCTGTTGGATATTCTTGCCTTAGGGATAAACTTCAAACAAACTGAGCTCTCCAATTGAGCTTAAAATAAACTACTCAAGTTTGGTAGCCATGTGACATCAGAGAGCAATGGAAACAAGTATTATCAATAGCCAATATATTTATTTGAAATAACCATATCAGAAGGAAATCGAGTCCTGCTGCCAACATGGATCTTGGGTCAAAATCTGGTACGTGAGCTCTGAATCAATGGAAAGCCAGTAGGTTGAAGCACAGGGATTAACAAAGGAAGATTACACAAGACTTTGAAAACTTTGCAGAAAACTACAGAAAAAAACCTGATATTTTTCTACATGGCTAATTTAAAGCAGAATTAAAAACCAGTCGAAGATGAAACTGAGAACTTTTCCACATGTTATTGACAGCAGAGTCTGTTTTTGATCACAGGAGAGAAGGTATGTTCCAGAACAAGGCAAAATATAAGTTAGGGATTCATTACCTAGATGTACCTTGCATTTAAACGGACAGCAATCATCTATACCTTTTTTTCCCATCCTATATGGATGGATGGAATATTTGAACGTGGAAATTCAATAATTTTTTTTTCCTTTAAGTGTGAATATACATGACAGTAAAAGTAATTTTTAAAATGGAATGAATGAATGACAAACTTTAAAAACAAAGATTTTAATGAAAAAAAAGTTTCAACAAATGAGGATAAAAGTAACAAACATAATATTTTAACTACATGAATTACCCTTAAGAGTTTATCTTGAAAGTTTCCAGCAGGCCCCCAATATAGTATACCCTCTGGGTTGGCTTTGGGAGCCAGATATGTCATTAATAAAGGAGCAATAAACAGGGTGGCTTATATAATATATAAAGGTATATCACAAATTGTCACAGTGTTGGTATGTTACTGCGAGGATTATTAATGATCAATTAAATTTACAGTTCTGATCCTATCAAGTCGGAGTTATTTAGTATACAGATTATAAAGTGAACAATGGAAACCAAGTTGTTCAGCAGCAAAGATATAACTGGTCAAATAGGCAGCTGTGGTTTTGTTTGGCAAGTCATACACTGCTATAATCAGCTCTGCAGAACTGCTTTAATTTTCAACTGGAGTGGCATACATTACATGTGCATTTTAACCACTTGGTAGCTGAAGTAGTTAGGAAATTTGCTTGCATCTACAAATGTGTCATATTTTCATTACTTTTACCATGTTTTGCTACCATTTACTCTGAATGGATATGCTTTCAAATAAAATACAAAAAAGTGTTGGAAATGCACAGCAGCAATTATCAAAGGAAAACAGCAGGTTCATATTTTGAGTTATTGGTGTTTTTGATGAAAGGTTAAACCAGAAACATTAACCAATCCTTCCCTTTCAAATGCTGATTAATCGGCTGCTTATTTCCTATGTTTATTTCAATTTCCAGCATTAGTGGTTGTATTTTTTATCAATACATGTGCCTTAAATATTCTGTGAAATCACAAAGCATAACATGGACATATGCAACAATAACACCTGAAATTTCACAGTATATTCAGAAAAATATAGTCATTGCACGGTTAGAAAATACATAACATTTAAATTTTTTCTTAAAAAGGAATGCCTTATCCCCAAAGCTTTCTGATCTGCTTAGGCTAAATACCTATTCTAACAGAGAGGACGCACACATGACCTTCCCCAACACTTCCACCGATGCTGGTCTTGAGCCAGTTGTTATGATAAACTCAAATATTTGAGTTTGTTTCCTTATTTTCCCTGCTTCCTCTAAGAACATAATAGGAGCAGGTGTGGGCCATATGGTCCTTTGAGCCAGCCTCCACCATTCAATAAGATCATGGCTGATCTTCGACCTTAACTCCACTTGCCTAACCGATCCTCATATCCCTCGATTCCCTTAGCGTACAAAAATCTATCGATCTCAGTCTTGAATATACTCAACAACTGAGCTCTAAAGGCTTTCTAAGTATCTCTCCACAATGATACAATTGAAATCAGGAACTCAGTGAGGTGTGGGATTAATCAAGCAGTCTATGGCTCTGTGAGGTCCCTCTTGGGTGCTTCACTGACCAAGGTGGCAGGGAGTCAAGTAGTTCCCATGCCACTGTCAATATGCACTCAAAATAGCTATTATGAAATGTGCAAGAGCTTGAGGTTGGATAGGCTTTCAATTTTCCCTCGTTATATGGAAGAGTCTTTCCTTTAACCATAACTGGGAAATTGGTGTGATTGAATTCAAAGCAAGAATCCACATCTTACCACTTTATGACATAAATAGCACATTCAAACACCAACACACTGCAACACCAAGCCAGCCTTTTTTTATATTGTGTTTTGTCCGAGTACACTATTATTTTACATATTGCAAATAGGTTTCAAGCAAATGTGTCTGAAAATTTTGAAAAGTTATGTGCCTTCAGCAGCCAAATGGTTAAAATGAGTTCAGTAGCAAACATCTCTTTTTCAGTTTGTGTATGTGTGCCAATCTGTGATTGTCACCTCTCAGCAAGGGAAAAATTATAATGAAAGCAATAACCAGTCACCTTGCACATTTACTGTTGAATTGGCAACTTAAAAGCAGAGTCTGTAACTGTTTTTCTTGGAGAGATTAAACTGAAACCAGCCACTTCTATTCAGCAGTAACCTTTATTGTTATTGATGAACAGTGGAAATCGGAGAATAACCTCTGACTTATTTGGCTATACTGGTTAGTTACCTGCTAAATACATTAACTGTATTTTCAGTACAAAGATAGGCTATGTGCCAGTTAAACTAGCAATATATATATATTATTGTCAGTAATAAAGATACAAAGTTTAGAAACATGAATGATTTCACACATTAAAAAAAGCAGCTGCAGCCTACTGGTGTATAAAAAATTCCAAAATTTCTATAAATACAAAGAAATACAGCAAGCCTACTGTAAAATAAGAACATACATATCACAGATAAATGGAACAGTTTTACAATATGCACAGCAAGACACGTGTGACAAATAAACACTGGAAAGGGGATATGAAAATACAAATTCCAACAGAAGAATCTAAGAACACCATCTGAAATTCTTAAACTGCAAGCAAAGAGACAACGTGAATGTGAATGGTCGGACAGAGGGATGGCGATAGTAGACGGGGAGGGAACCAAGCCGACAGTTGGAAGGCATTAGGCGTCAGACAGAGGCTTGTCAGGAACAGCTGCTGGTGAGTATTGATTGATAGTGTTTTCATTCTGCTACTGAAGAGTTGCAGACAGTCCCAGGTTTGAGAAGAAGTGCAAGGCTGGTGCATACACACACAAAACACACACACACAAAAAGTCATTTGACAGATGGCTCCACTGACATCTACCACAGTGTCTTCAATACTTAATGTTTTTAAATTCCTGGAATACAATACATTTCAATTAAAAATGTTGCAATTAAGTCAAAATTAGTACTGTTGGCATTTATCTAACTTGTGTTCATTGGATTGTACTATACCAATAGAAATAAGACAAGAATTAATGATACGACTAAGTGATTAATTTTTGGTCTTGAGTAAACCAATGGAAAAGATTCAAGACAAAATTTTTTGTTCAAAAATATACTTAATTAAATTCAAGCAATTGCATGCTATTTTGTCAATGGGCAAGTCTAACAGTGCATTGTTATCAAAATCTGTTCTTTTTCAAGAGCAGTGCTGGATGCACACAGCAAGATAAAAAAATTCCTACAAATCACATCACTTTATTTCACTCTTTTATACATAGCTTCTGAATCTGTCTGGCACTATTTCAAAGACTTAATAGTAGTTAACACCCTATAGCACATCATGTACACGTCAGCTAAAACCTTGACTGGGGTTTACAACACCAAGACATTCCTTTCTATCCAGATGATTTACAAATGCACACTTACAATGCTAACTAGTCAGCTTCTTTACATTGTGTGCACTAATATACAGAAATAATCAGAAGCAAAGTGCAAGAAACCACATCCACCCATCATTGTAGACCAATTCTGACAGTGTACAGGTTATTTCACCAACACAGACCAGCACTGCTGTCACTGATCATCATGTTCAAAATTTCCACCGTTACAAATGATTAACACATACTGAAATATCATGCACTACAATAAAATGGCAAAAGCAATAGTAGAAAGAAAGACAAAACAAGTAAGTCCAGTACTGTTCGCAGATTCCAATTTAAATTGATTTCATATTTCAGTTGATTTGGGATGTTTTCATTGCTTCAAAAATGAATCATTTGACGATATGTAGGAAGTAGATCATATAAAACATTTAAAATGTTCAATAAAGTTGTTCTAATACTACAAAGTTTACAGTAATGTGTAAAGATTTGGAGAAAGTTTCTATTTCAATGTTCCAAACGTCAATCAGTGCAGATTTCATATTCTTCCTGGAATGTGCTCTTGATCAATCTCTTCAAGCAGGTGAATGAACTGATTGAAGCCTTCTTTTACAGCATCCATGTTCTCTACAGAGCAAGGCTGAAGGATCCATCGCTGCCCTCTTGCAAGTGGTTCCAGTTCAAAGTATTTCTTAATCTGAAAAAAAAACACATTTTAGGAAAAACTGTATGATGGTCGACAAGTCAAATTGTGATGGCTAATTTTACAGTGACACATAGAGGAGATTAAATGTGGTAACTACTTCTGCTCCTATGTCTCATGTTTATGTTCTTATAATCACACACAGGTATGGGATCACTGTAGACTTCAATATCTGGTTCTGACGAAAGGTCATCGACCTGAAACGTTAACTCTGTTTCTCCCTCCACAGATGCTGCCTGACCTGCTGGGTATTTCCAGCTTTTTCTGTTTTTATTTCAGATTTCCATCATCTGCAGTATTTTGCTTTGGTATCAAGATCAGTCTTTGTTGGTTTATCACACTGTTATTGCACCTGTCTGTAATTATTTACAGCGCAAAAGTGTTATACTGGACAAGTATTCAGGGCAAGCCTAATTCGAAAAGATAGCCATCCGTGGCTAACTAAAGAAAAAAAGGACGGTATCCAATTAAAAACAAGGGCATACAAAGTGGCCAAAACTAGTGAGAGGTCAGAAGACTGGGAAGCTTTTAAAAGCCAGCAAAGAACGACTAAAAAAATGATTAAGGGAAGATAGACTATGAAAGTAAATTAGCACAAAATATAAAAACAGATAGCAAGAGTTTCTATAGGTATATAAAAAGGAAAAAGGTGGCTAAAGTAAATGTTGGTCCCTTAGAGGACGAGGCCAAGGAATTCGTAATGGGGAACATGGAGATGGCAGAAACTCTGAACAAATATTTTGTATCAGTTTTTACGGTAGAGGACACTAACAATATTCCAACAGTGGATAGTCAAGGGGCTATGGGGGGGGGGGGGGGAGGAACTTAACACAATCACAATCACTAAGGAGGTGGTACTCAGTAAGATAATGGGACTAAAGGCAGATAAATCCCCTGGACCTGATGGTTTGCATCCTAGGGTCTTGAGAAGTAGCGGCAGGGATTGTGGGTGCATTGGTTGTAATTTACCAAAATTCCCTGAATTTTGAGGAGGTCCCAGCAGATTGGAAAACTGCAAATGTAACGCCCCTAAAAAAGGAGGCAGACAAAAAGCAGGAAACTATAGACCAGTTAGCCGAACATCTGTGGTTGGGAAAATGTTGGAGTCCATTATTAAAGAAGCAGTAGCAGGACATTTGGAAAAGCAAAATTCGATCAGGCAGAGTCAGCCTGGATTTATGAAGGGGAAGTCATGTTTGACAAATTTGCTGGAGTTCTTTGAGGATGTTACTGCACAAGATAAAAGTTCACGGGGTTGGGGGTAATATATTAGCATGGATAGAGGCTTGGCTAACTAAAAGAGAACAGAGAGTCGGGATAAATGGTTCATTCTCTGGTTGGCAACCAGTAACTAGTGGGGTGCCGCAGGGATCAGTGCTGGAACCCCAACTATTTACAATCGATATTAACGACTTGGAAGAAGGGACTGAGTGTAACTAGCCAAGTTTGCTGACGATATAAAGGTGGGAGGAAAAGCAATGTGTGAGGAGGACACAAAAAATCTGCAAAAGGACATAGAGAGGCTAAGTGAGTGGGCAAAAATTTGGCAGATGGCATATAATGTCGGAAAGTGTGAGGTCATGCACTTTGGCAGAAAAAAATCAAAAAGAGCAAGTTATTATTTAAATGGAGAAAGATTGCAAAGTGCTGCAGTACAGCAGGACCTGGGGGTTCTTGTGCATGAAACACAAAAGGATAGTATGCAGGTACAGCAAGTGATCAGGAAGGATAATGATATCTTGGCCTTTATTGCAAAGGGGATGGAGTATAAAAGAAGGGAAGTCTTGCTACACCTATATAAGGTATTGGTGAGGCCACACCTGGAATACTGCGTGCAGTTTTGCTTTCCATATCTACGAAAGGATATACTTGCTTTGAAGGCAGTTCAGAGAAGGTTCACTAGGTTGATTCCGGGGATGA
Source organism: Pristiophorus japonicus (assembly GCF_044704955.1). Taxonomy (NCBI): domain Eukaryota; kingdom Metazoa; phylum Chordata; class Chondrichthyes; family Pristiophoridae; genus Pristiophorus; species Pristiophorus japonicus. The sequence continues at coordinate 114,059,013 of NC_091978.1, forward strand.
GGGGGTTGACATGAGGAAAGGTTGAGTAGGTTGGGCCTCTACTCATTGGAATTCAGAAGAATGAAAGGTGATCTTATCGAAATGTATAAGATTATCAGGGGGCTTGACAAGGTGGATGCAGAGAGGATGTTTCCACTGATGGGGGAGACTAGAACTAGAGCGCGTGATCGTAGAATAAGGGGCCGCCCATTTAAAACAGAAATGAGGAGAAATTTCTTCGCGCAGAGGGTTGTAAATCTGTGGAATTCGCTGCCTCAGAGAGCTGTGGAAGCTGGGACATTGAATAAATTTAAGACAGAAATAGACAGTTTCTTAATCGATAAGGGGATAAAGGGTTATGGGGAGCGGGAGGAGAAGTGAAGCTGAGTCCATGATCAGATCAGCCATGATCTTATTAAATGGCAGAGCAGGCTCGAGGGGCTGTATGGCGTACTCCTGTTCCTATTTCTTATGTTCTTATGTAAACATTTTGACTGGTCCTTTAACTGCAAGATATACAATTAGTTTTATCACATGAACATTTCATATATTTTATTTAATTTATAAACCGAGGTGAACTGTTTAGCAGTCTTACTGACCAATAAATTAAACTCAGTTACAACTGATACAGAAAGATCAAATTTGAAAGCACTTTCTTATTGAAAAATCCAACTGTGCTCATTAACTAAAGTACATATTTGATTATGAATGCCATTGACAAACATTCTTAGTATAGCATGCTCAAACAAATTTAATTCAAGAAAACTGATGTGTACCTGAAAACAAAGAAGAATGTTTAGAAATACCAGAAATGTCTAGTCAGACATTTATTGTGTAGCTTATTTAACCCTTTGACTGCTGAAGTCTATGCTTATTTAAAAAGTTTGGAAGTGGAGTTGAGGCCAAGATCAGATCAGCCATGATCTTATTGAATGGCGGAGCAGGCTCGAGGGGCCAAATGGCCTACTCCTGTTACTATTTCTTATGTTTTTATGAGAACAATCACAGCTTCGCCAGTCTCTCCACATAATTGAAATCAGTCATCCCTTGTGCCATTATAATCAAACATAATGCTTAGATTTTTGAAATTCAAATGTATTTAAATATTCCAGCTATTAGAAATAGTAGAATGTTTTGTTTACAGACAAACAGAAACTAATGTTGTGGTTGCTGTAACAAACTAGTGCAACACGTGTTTTGTGTTATCTGCATATTTTGTTTCTAATTGAAAAATCAGAAAGGTCAGTTTGCCATCTGGGAAGTATACATGGAAAATAAACAGCTGGCAGTGGGTTACAAATCTGTAACATACTTGAGGGATTTGGATGACGTCAAACAGTTTACACAGTAATCCGAACCCAAGATTGTAGAACAGCCCTGAAAAACCCCCAGTCATCACTTAAAATATATTCAACTTAGTTTTTATTTGTTCAGACCATTGCTGTTGGAGGTTTTCCATTGAAGTTTGACTTTTCCTTTAGTATTGCTAATAGGCACCATTATAGTTGGTGAGCTTTTCTGTGTAACTATCGTGTGATAGGAATAGGGAACCGTTTACAGTCTGGCTACACCAAGGTTATAATAAAGTCAGCTGACAGGAACTGTAGACATTTACTGCAGAAAAATTATTCTTGTTTTACAAATGTCAATCTGTTTGCTGGTTTATCTAGTACTTTTCAAATTAGAGCATTTCCCTCTTTCAAAAGGCAGTGCAAGAGATTATTTTTTTTCCCAAATTGCATTGCACCACTTTCTGTCAGACTCTACTTGCTGGTGAGAAACAGTCTGCAGTCTGCAGTGAACTATGAGACTATTCTCCTTACTGGATTATCCTTCAAAATGCTTTGTCAACTTGTTATTGTCTACTTTCAAAAACGTGATTGAAATTTTGAGACAGCTGAAATTTTATGGGAATACCTCCCATATGAGAAAAACACCCTGCAGCTAACCCATAGCTTTTATTGCATTAGCACATACATGATATGGGTGTGACATAATGACATCAGTGTGTGCTATATCATTACATCAATGCAATGACCAGTTATCTTTGAATTTGGAGCAAGTATGCTGTAAAACTGAAGACAACTGTGTAATTCCCTTCGGATGATTCCACCAGAGCCAGAAACATTGGAGATCACCTGCCCCTGAACTCATTCCAAGCATATAATAATACACTAATTTCAGGAGGGCCAACTCTTTTGTTAGTCCATGGTAAAGGCACAGATTAATCAAGGACAGTCAGCATGAATTTGTTCAGGGAAGGCCATGTCTGACTAACCTGATTGATTTTTTCAGGAGGCAACGAGGAGGGTCGATGAGGGTAGAGTGTTTGATGTAGCCTACATGGATTTTAGCAAGGCTTCTGACAAGGTCCCACATGGCAGACTGGTCAGAAAAGTAAAAGCCCATGGGGCCCAAAGGAAAGTGGCAAGTTGAATCTAAAATTGGTTCAGTGGCAGGAAGCAAATGGTAATGGTCGACGGGTGTTTTTGTGATTGGAGGTTCTTTGCAGTAGGGTTCCACAGTGCTCAGTACCAGGTCCCTTACTTTTAGTGGTATATATCAATGATTTAAACTTCAATGTAGGGGGCATGATTAAGCAGTTTGCAGATGATATGAAAAATAGCTGTGTGATTGATAGTAAGGAAGAAAGCTGTAGATTGCAGGAAGATGTCAATGGACTGGTCAGGTGGACAGAAATGTGGCAAATGGAATTCAATCCAGAGAAGTGTAAGGTAATGCATTTGGGGAGGGCTTACAAGTCCAGGAGTACACAATAAATGGTAGGATACTGAGAAGTGTAGAGTAACAGAGGGACCTTGGAGTGCATGTTCACAGATCCCTGAAGATAGCAGGCCAGTTAGATAAGGTGGCATAAGGGATACTTTCCTTTATTAGCTGAGGCATAGAATACAAGAGCAGTGAGGTTAAGCTAGAACTGTGTAAAACACTAGTTGGGCCACAGCTGGAGTACTGTGACCAGTTCTGATCACCACATTACAAGAAAGATGTGATTGCACTAGAGAGGGTACAGAGGAGATTTACGAGGATGTTACCAGGAGGCGAGAATTTTAGCATTGAAGATAGATTGGATAGGCTGGGGTTGTTTTCGTTGGAACAGAGGAGGTTGAGGAGAAACTTAATTGAGGTGTATAAAATTATGAGGGACCTAAATAGAGGAGGGACCTATTTTTCTTGGCAGAGGGGTCAATAACCAAAGGGCATAGTTTTAAAGTAATTGGTAGAAGGATTAGAGTGAGTTGAGGAGAAACTTTTTCACCCAGAGGGATGTGGATGTCTGGAGCTCACTGCCTGAAAGGGTGATAGAGGCAGAAACCCTCACAGCATTTAAAAAGTACTTGGATATGCACTTGAATGTGCACATTCAAATTACATCCATCTATAGTCAATATATTTCAATAGTCAATATAGTCAATGTATACACTGAGGCATATGAAAGCATGGGCCTTACACTTAACATCCGTAAGATAAAGGTACTCCACCAGCCTGTCACCGCCGCTCAGCACTGCCCTCCAATCATCAAAATCCACGGCGCGGCCCTGGACAACATGGACCATTTCCCATATCTCAGGAGCATCTCATCAACAAAGGCAGACATTGATGCGGAGATTCAACATCGCCTCCAGTGCAACCTTCGGCCATCTGAGGAAGAGTGTTTGAAAACCAGGCGCACCAACATCAGTGTCCTCGACCAGGCTAACATCCCTAGTATTGAAGCACTGACCACACTCGATCAGCTTCGCTGGGCAGGCCACATAGTTCGCAAGCCAGATACGAGACTCCCTAAGCAAATGCTTTATGTGGAGCTCCTTCATGGTAAACGAGCCAAAGGAAGACAGCAGAAACGTTATAAGGACACCCTCAAAGCCTCCCTGGTAAAGTGCGACATCACCTCTGACACCTAGGAGACCCTGACCGAAGACCGCCAGAGGTGGAGAAAGTACATCCGGGAGGGCGTTGAGCTCTTCGACGCAAAGAGCATGAAGAGGCCAAGCGCACGCAGCGGAAGGAGCGTGCGGCAAACCAGCCCCACCCACCCCTTCCCTCGATGAATGTCTGTCCCACCTGTAACAGGGTCTGTGGCTCTCGTATCGGACTATTCAGCCATCAAAAAACTCACTTTGGGAGCGGAAGCAAGTCCTCCTCGATTCCGAGGGACTGCCTATGATGATGGATCTACTTATTGATAAAATGTTGAATGATAAAACTTTTGACCAGAATGAATCTTAACATGCATTTCAGATTGTCACACATCTTACTTTGGTTTACTTTGAAATGTTGTTTCATTGTGCATGCGCAGTGGAATCCCGAGTTTCAGAGGAAACTGGAACAACTCGATGCGCAATTTAGCTTACGTGAATGAAGTTGTATTATCTGATATATATCACTCAAGTTGACCCGGAACGTACAACAAATATACAATTTACTGCGGTTAATAGTCCTCCGCTTCACTGCTAATTGTATCCAAGTACACCCACATTGCTCTAAACACACATTCCAAAATTATTTTGGCTTCTGTGATTATTAACCCAGACATGATAGTAATGTTGCAGATCCTATTAGTGGTGTATCTGAGCCAAAATGATCAGTTTTTGCTGTATATTTATTCATATTCTTCAGTGGAAAACACTGCTCTTTTGAGGAAGAACCACTGAGCAAGATCAGGGAATATGGCTGGAATGTTTGAGGTGGAATTGGGGCTGTTTTATTCTAACTGTGCCAATTACTGGTTGAACATCACTGCTGAAATAACAATTGATAAACAGGGAACTTTGTTAATGTTGCAACTTATTATTGCTTATTCAAGTATGCAATTCTACAAATTAACTCCACAATCTTTACAGGTAAAATAATCTCGAATCCTGGCAGCAGCATTAAACATTGTAACACTATGGTATGAATAGTTCTAGTCTACCTAGTGTATAGACAAACCTAACCCAATAAAGCATGAAATCAAGGTAGATCATTTAGCAAGCAATTGCTGTAAACTGGTTTCTTTCCCAACCTTTAACTCCCCCCCCCCCCCCGGCCAGGCCTGGCTTATGTTAGGTTCCTTTCCACAGCAGCTTGCAAATCCTGATAATTTTCCCAAGTCACCATTGTTCAATTGTGGGAAACATCACCGATGAGGCTTATCCTGTCCTCACTGGACAAACACAAACATACTTTCAGTAGGGATAGTAATCTTAACAAGAACAGGCATTGACAACGAGATTCAACATCGCCTCCAGTGTGCCAGTGCAGCTTCAGCCACCTGAGGAAAAGTGTTTGAGGACCAGGCCCTCAAAACTGCCACCAAGCTCATGGTCTACAGGGCCGTAGTAATACCCACCCTCCTGTATGGCTCAGAGACATGGACCATGTACAGTAGACACCTCAAGTCGCCGGAGAAATATCACCAACGATATCTCCGCAAGATCCTACAAATCCCCTGGGAGGACAGATGCACCAACATTAGCGTCCTCGACCAGGCCAACATCCCCAGCATTGAAGCACTGACCACACTTGATCAGCTCCGCTGGGCAGGCCACATAGTTCGCATGCCAGACACGTGACACAGACTACTCAGAACTCCTTCACGGCAAACGAGCCAAAGGTGGGCAGCGGAAATGTTACAAGGACACCTTCAAAGCCTCCCTGATAAAGTGCAACATCCCCACCGATACCTGGGAGTCACTGGCCAAAGACCATCCTAAGTGGAAGAAGTGCATCTGGGAGGGCGCTGAGCACCTCGAGTCTCATCGCCGAGAGCATGCAGAAATCAATCGCAGGCAGCGGAAAGAGCGGCAAACCAGTCCCACCCACCCCTTCCCTCAATGACTATCTGTCCCACCTGTGCCAGAGACTGTGGTTCTCATATTGGACTGTTCAGCTGAAGAACTCATTTTAAGAGTGGAAGCAAGTCTTCCTCGATTCCGAGGGACTGCCTATGATGATGAGGGATAGTAATCAGGCGTGGGAACACTGGCCAATTATTCCTTCCTTGATCCAGGGGAGGCGAGGCGAACTATAGTGTCCCTTCCAGCAAACTGGCTGAGATCAGCTAACTCAGCACAGGCCAGAGAATGAACCTGGAACCCTCCTGGTAATTTCTTAAGACATAAGAAATAGGAGCAGGAGTAGGCCATTTGGCCCCTCGAGTCTGCTCCACCATTCAATAAGTTCACGGCTGATCTGATCATGGATTCAGCTCGACTTCCCTGCTCGCTGCCCAGAACCCTTTACTCCCGTATCGCTCAAAAATCTGTCTCCACCTTAAATATATTCAATGACCCAGCCTCCACAGCTCACCGGGACAGAGAATTCCATAGATTTACAACCCTCAGAAGAAATTGCTCATCTCAGTTTCAAATGGGCTGCCCCTTATTCTGAGACTATGTTCCGTAGTTTTAGTTTCCCCGAGTGGAAATTTCCTTTCTGCATCCACCTTGTCGAGCCCCCTCGTTATCTTCTAAGTTTCAATAAGATCACCTCTCATTCTTCTGAACTCCAATGAGCATGGGCCCAACCTACTCAACCTATCTTCATAAGTCAACCCCATCATCTCCAGAATCAACCTAATGAACCTTCTCTGAACAGCCTCCAATGCAAGTATATTCTTCCTTAAATATGGAGACCAAAACTGTACACAGTTCTCTATGTTGACCTCACCAATACCCTGTACAGTTGTAGCAGGACTTCTTTGCTTTTATACTCTCTACCCCTTGCAATAAAAGGCCAACATTCCATTTGCCTTCCTGATTACTTGCTGTACCTGTATACTAACTTTTTGTGTTTTCATGCACAAGGACCCCCCCAGGTCCCTCTGTACTGCAACACTTTGCAATTTTTCTCCAGTTAAACTATAATTTGCTTTTCTATTTTTTCTGCCAAAGTGGATAATCTCACATTTTCCAACACTATACTTCATCTGCCAAATTTTTGCCGTCTCACTTAGCCTGTCTATATCCCATTGCAGATTTTTTGTGTCCTCCTCACAATTTGCTTTCCCACCTATCTTTGTATCAGCAGCAAATTTGACTACATTACACTCAGTCCCTTGATCCAAGTCATTAATATAGATTGTAAATAATTGAGGCCCCAGCACCGATCCCTGTGGCACCCCACTAGGCACTGTTTGCCAATCGGAAAATTACCCATTCATCCTGACTTTCTGTTAGTTAGCCAATCCTCTATCCATGCTAATATATTACCCCCAACACAGTGAGCTTTTATCTTATGCAGTAACCTTTTATGTGGCAACTTATCGAATGCCTTCTGGAAATCCAAATACACCACATCCACTGGTTCCTCCTTATCCACTCTGCTCGTTACATCCTCAAAGAACTCCAGCAAATTTTTCAAACATTATTTCCCTTTCATAAAACCATGCTGACTCTGCCTGATTGAATTATGCTTTTCCAAATGTCCCGTTAATGCTTCCTTAATAATGGATTCTAGCATTTTCCCAACGACAGATGTTAGGCTAACTGGTCTATAGTTTCCTGCTTTTTGTCTGTCTCTTTTTTTAAATAGGGGCGTTACATTTGAGGTTTTCCAATCTGCTGGGACCGTCCCAGAATCCAGGGAATTTTAGTAGATTACAACCAATGTATCCACTATCTCTGCAGCCACTTCTTTTAAGACCCTAGAATGTAAGCCATCAGGTCCAGGGGACTTGTACGCCTTTAGTCCCATTATTTTACCTTAACTAGATAAGCCCTCAGGGAGGTGCCACCAGTTAAACCTTTCAATTCTAGCAATTCTCTAGATAAATACAAAGTTCCTAGGCAGCCCAAGTGACCATCTGGGAGCTTTTTAAAATGTCTTTGCACCAGTTGCAGTTGTACTCCTCATGGTAACGGTTGTGTCTCAAATAAAGCAATATGACCGAGTACTGTAGACTTGAATAAGTGTGATCTTAGTCTCTTTATTCTGACTCGAGTGCTGGCACAGCATGGGAGGCCTGCTTATATGCAGTGCTCCCAAGGGATGCTGGGATCCTTTGGGACTCCAACAGATGCACCCTCTGGTGGCGGTAGAATGCTGGTTACAAGGTGTTGCATATATAACATCACTGCCCCCCTCCCTCCCCCCAAAGTCAATAGTACACTTATTTACAGGGTGAGACAATCTGGGGCTTTCTGCTCCCTATTCAATCGTCTCGGTACAAACACAGGTGCAGGTGAGTTGGTTGGGCCTTCGCTGGGCTGCTGTGCAGCTGGCCTTGCTGGGCTGCTGGGGGTGATGAGTTCAGCTTCATGGTCAACCGTGATGCCGGTTGCCACTTGTGTGTGTGCCGGAGGGTCGAAGTTGGTGGTGTCCTCTTCAGGTTGCTCGTGGCGATCTGTGAATCGCAGTTTGGTTTAGTCCAAATGCTTTCTGCAAGTTAATGCATTTGCAAGTTTGACCTCAAACACCCTACTCCCTTCTTTGGCTACAACAGTGCCAGAAGCCATTTGGGACCATATCCATAGTTGAGTATAAATACAGGGTCATTGACTTCAATATCGCGTGACAAATTTGCGTGATCATGGTACATGCTTTGTTGATGCCACTTGCCCTCGACATGATCATGGAGATCAAGGTGGGCTAGAGAGAGCCTTGTTTTGAGTGCCCTTTTCATGAGCAGTTCGGCAGGGGGAACTCCAGTGAGCGAGTGGGGTCTTGTGTGGTAGCTGAGCAGGACTCGGGACAGGCGGGTCTGCAGGGAATCTTCCGACACGGGTTTCAAGCTTTGCTTGATGGTTTGGACTGCCCGTTCTGCCTGGACGTTAGATGCGGGCTTAAACGGGGCAGATGTGACGTGCTTGATCCCATTGAGGGTCATGAATTCAGCACTGGTGAAACACGGCCCATTGTCGCTAACAAGGACATCAGGCAGGCCGTGTGTGGCAAACATGGCTCGTAGGCTTTCGATGGTGGCAGTGGACGTGCCTACAGACATTATTACACACGCAATCCATTTTGAATAAGCATCCACAACAACCAAAAACATTTTGCCTAGAAATGGGCCAGTGAAGTCAACATGGATCCTAGACCACGGTTTGAGGGCCATGGCCACAAACTTAGCGGTGCCTCCTTGGGTGCATTGCTCAGTTGAGAGCAAGTGTTGCATTGGCGCATGCAAAACTCCAAATCTGAGTCGATGCCAGGCTACCACACGTGATCTGGCTATAAGCTTTCATCATTAATATGCCTGGATGGGTACTGTGTAGGTTGCGTATGAACGTTTCCCTGCCTTTCTTAGGCAAAACCATGCGATTATCCCACAAAAGACAGTCCACTTGTATGGATATTTCGTCTTTGCACCACTGGAACGGCTTGAACTCTTCATGCAGCTCCGCTGGGACACTGGACCAGCTCCCATGGAGGACACAATTTTTTTTTAAACAAGGGACATAAAGGATCCTGGCTGGTCCAGGTCCTGATCTGGCGGGCGGTAAGGGTGCCTTTTTGTTTTCAAATGCATCCATCACCAAGAGCAAGTCTGCATGCTGTGCCATTTCCACCCCGGTGGTGGGCAATGGTAGCCGACTGAGAGCATCAGCGCAGTTCTCTGTGCCTGGCCTGTGGCGAATTACATAGTTCTATGCAGACAGCATGAGCTCCCATCTTTGGATGCAAGCAGAGGCATTGGTATTAATACCTTTGCTCTGAGAACAGCGATATGAGTGGCTTATGGTCAGTTTCTAACTCGAAATTAAGCCCAAACCAGACACTGGTGCATTTTTTTCACCCCATAAACGCATGCCAGAGCTTCTTTTGTAATCATGCTGGAGACCCTTTCGGCCTTGGACAAACTCCTGGACGCATAAGCGACCGGTTGCAATGTTTCCGATTTGTTTGCTTGTTGTAACACACACCCGACCCTGTATGAAGACACATCGCAAGCTAGCACTAAACGTTTACATGGGTCATACAGAACAAGCAGTTTGTTGGAATACAACAGATTTCTGGCTTTCTCAAAAGCAGTCTGTTGTGATTTCCCCCATACCCAGTCATCTCCCTAATGTAGCAACACATATAGAGGTTGCAGCAAGGTGCTTAACCCGGGTAGGAAATTATGAAAATAATTGAGGAGTCCCAGGAATGACTGCAGCTCCATCACGTTCTGTGGTCTCGACGCGTTCTTGATGGCCTCCGTCTTGGCGTCGGTGGGTCTGATGCCATCTGCCGCGATTCATTTCCCTAAGAATTCGACCTCTGGCGCCAGGAAAACACACTTCAAGCGTTTCAACCTGAGTCCCACACAATCTATCTGATTTAAAACCCCTTCCAGGTTCTGCAAGTGTTCGATTGTGTCCTGACCTGTGATCAATATGTCGTCCTGGAAAACCACGGTGCGTGGAGCTGACTTTAGCAGACTCTCCATGTTCCTTTGAAAAATAGCCACGGCTGATCAAAGATCGAATCCCAAACGGGCATCTATTATAGATGAACAGACCTTTGTGCGTGTTGATGCAGGTGAGGCCTTTTAAAGATTCCGCCAGCTCCTGCGTCATGTAGGCCGAGGTCAGGTCCAACTTAGTGAACGTCTTCCCTCCTGCTAGTGTTGCAAATAGGTCGTCTACCTTGGGTAGCGGGTACTGGTCCTGCAGCGAAAGACGGTTAATCATTACTTTATAGTCCCCACAAATTCTGACCGTGCCATCGCCCTCGAGAACCGGAATAAATCGGACTGGCCCACTCGTTGAACTCAACCAGCGTGACAATGCCCTCTATTTGCAGCCTGTCAAGCTCGATTTCCACTTTCTCTTGCATCATGTATGGCACCGCACATGCCTTGTAGTGAATGGGTCGTGTACCAGGAACTAAGTGGATCTGCACCTTTGCCCCAGAGAAATTTCCGATGCCTGGATCAAACAACGACGGGAACTTGCTCAAAACCTGGGCACGAGGCGTCGTCGACAGACGAAAGCGCTCGGATGTCATCCCAGTTCCAGCGGATTTTTCCCAGCCAGCTTTTGCCAAACAGTGTGAGGCCATCTCCTGGTACAATCCATAGTGGTAGTTCGTGCACCGCTCCATCATAGGAGACTTTTACTGTTGCACTGCCAATTACAGGGATCAGCTTTTTAGTGTAAGTTCTCAGCTTGGTATGAGTAGGGCTCAGCTTGGGCCTTTGTGCCTTGTTGCACCACAGCCTCTCGAAGGCCTTTTTACTCATGATAGACTGATTCGCACCCGTGTCCAATTCCATGGATACTGGAATTCCGTTCAGTTCAACTTTTAACATGATTGGTGGACATATCGTGGTGAAGGTGTGTACCCCCGTACACTTCTGCCTCCTCGGTTCGAGTCTCTAGTTCAGTTTGATTCGCCATGGATCGGTCTTCCTCTGCAACGTGGTGGTTAGCAGGGTTTGCAGCTCGTCTGCACATTCGCTGGCGGTGTCCCATTGTTCCACAGCCTTTGCACGCATAGTGTTTGAAGCGACATTGATGGGCTCGATGATTACCTCCACAGCACCAACAAGGTGTTAATTGCCTCGCATTGACACTTGATGGCAGACTCAGTCATCGGAGGTCATGCAGCTGCAGGCGTGTACGTTGTCGCATATGCATTCCTGCCTGAAAACGACGTTACTTTGTGTACAGTACTTGCTGATGCATCTTTATGCTGTGAAATTTGTTTGGTGTTATCGCTGGTGGACATAAATGCCTGGTCTATCGTTATGGCTTTGCTCAGGTTCAACAGTCAATAGTTTGCGAAGATTAACCTCATGGCCAATGCCAAGCACAAAAAAGTCTCTTAGTATTTGCTCCAGGAATCCACTGAATTCGCAATGTCCTGCAAGGTGCCTTAGTTCGGCGATGTAGCTCACCACTTCCTGGCCTTCAGACCGTTGACATGTATAAAATCGACACCTTGCCATCAGAACGCTCTCCTTCGGATTTAGGTGCACCCAGCATACACAGTTCTTCATACGATTTGGTTGTTGGTTTCACCGGAGCAAGAAGATTCTTCATGATGCCATAGGTTATTGTCCCGCAGATGGTGAGAAGGATCGCCCTTCGTTTGGCAGCGTTCTCATTCCCTTCCAGCTCGTTGGTCAAAAAGTATTGGTCGAGTCGCTCCACGAAGGCTTCCCAATCATCCCCTTCTGAGAATTTCTCCAGGATACCAACAGTTCTCTGCATTTTCGAGTGATCGTTTGTTATCTATTACTTGTCGCCCGTTGTTATGTCTCAAATAAAGCAATGTGACTGAATGCTGTAGACTTGAGTAAGTGTGACGTTAGTCTCTTTATTCTGACTCCAGAGTGCTGGCACAGCATGGGAGGCCTGCTTATATGCAGTGCTCCCAAGAGATGCTGGGGTCCCTTGGGACTCCAACAGATGCGCCCTCTGGTCAGTGTAGAATGCTAGTTACAAGCTGTTGCATACATAACAGTAACCTCTCATTGCTTGACAGAACTTGATCTGGTGACTATTTCCAAGTTATACTATACCATCTGGGTTGAAGGAAAGCAGAAATTCTTCTGAACAATTTTGCTCAGCTCTTTGTGACAGCTTCATTTTTCATTTTGATCTGCTATTTGATTCCCATCATTTTCCACACAAGAGTATAGTTATACTATGCAAAGAAAAATTGGAACAATTTGCCCTCAAGATTGAACTGTTAATAGAACCAATTGATACCAGCACCCCTACTATATGCCTGATTCTGAAGTCGGTTCACAGTTCTGGAGCAATGTAGCAATATTTTGCTGGCACCTCTGGGAAACCGAAATTACAATGACTCAAGGGATTCCCACTTCTGGTATGAAACCTTTTGGGTTTCACTTTACAGTCTCGAGTGCAGTAGGGATGTCTTTGTAATGCCCTAAGGTTGTAGTATAAAATGTTTCATATAACTTCCAGTTCATACAATGGCAAATAAATTACATTTATTTGAAAGATCAAAGGACTTTCACCGACAGTCCAAGCCTATTTTCATTCTGTTTTAAAGATAAGAGAACAAATGCCCCAAACTTTTAAGCTTTCCATCATTACAACTTTCACTTCCAATTCTAGCCCATGCATCACAGTTCTCAACTAATTCCTGTTGATTCACCGTCACACACTTTAGTTTCCAACATACTCACATGTTGAACAACGTTTGGCTACTCACCAGCTGCAGCTACAATAAATGAACAGCAACTCACCTTTAAATTATATGATGCAGCAATCTTTTCTGTTTCTGAAGAATTTATTCCAAAGCTGTCCACATAACTACTGCACTTATTATGGAATATATTTGTATAATAGTTGAGAGAACTCTGTGGTCAAGTGTAACATGCATAGTAAATATATTTTTAGCAAGGCATGCAAAGATGTAATAATTGCAAATTATAAATGAACGCCGATAAAACCAACTATAAATCAGTCGCATGATCTAAATTTACCAACTTTTCATTTAGTCAGTTCATGTCTATATTCTGTTTCATAATTATCCATTTAAACACTCAATTTGGGATCATTATGAACACTGGAGACAAAATGCACCTTTGTGTTGAGGCCAACAGGAAGCCATTCTGTGGTGATAGCATCTATTTGTACACCTATTTGCAATTCCCACCTCATACATGGTGGCAATTTTGAGTGACCTTATCTGGTGTATCTAAGACAATCCTTTTGTATTCACATGAAAAACAATGTTACATTTACAGTAAAATATATACAGGAAAATAGTCATTCACTCACAGCGAGTTGCAAAAGCACTCAAAATTACAATATAATGGGTTATTCTGTAAAGTCCAACAGGCTTTCCATTGGAACAATTCAGTTCAATTTGAACATTATGAAGTACAAACGTAACAATTGAGAGTACAGATTTAGTATGCAGTAACAAAAGGTAAATGTTGCAATACTGAGTCTTATGTATGTATGTTGGACGATATAAGCAACATTTACTTTGCCTGTGGTTTGTAAAGCAGGTTGACTATATAACATATGTAACTGCATTGAAGTATGAAATACTTTTTAAAAGCCTCATGCAATTAAAGAGACAGCTCCAGGATAAAACTCTACAAATGTCTTATGCTTCGAGTATGCACCTTATTTGTATTTATTTTATATGGTTAAGCTTCCTGCACTTCTTCCCTGTGTCTCCCCAGATTCCATGCTGACTGCATGAGAATATAGCAAACTACTTCCAAGGCCTTCAACAATACTACGAGTTGGCTGGCCTCCAATTCGTGCTGCCATCTTGCCACATTTCCAAGGCTTGTTGTGGAAATGTTACATGCTTTCTCTTGCCCTCAGTTTCAAGCACTATCTTCCTATTCCTCCAGCTGTTCAATGTTTTCCATCAACAGTGGAGTGGACTGGGAGCTAAGAGTAGACAAAAACATATCATGTTTCTCCATCCCAGCCTCAGAAGCACCGCAAAGATGGTAGCCCTAATCTGGAGGTTAGTTACCTTGTGATGAGCTTTCCAAATTTATTTATTTTTAAAAAAGGAAGCCACTTAAGGAAGCCTATTATCCTGGAATGTTCCTATAATTCTAGTGGACATCATAACAATGATTAGTGAAATAATATTATTTAATCTAAAATAGGGCAACAAAAAAAATACTAGATTCCAGTATAGACCCTTATTTCAAATAGGTTAAGTGTACCTGTGCTCAAGGAGCTAACTTTTGTTCTTTTTAAACGTCAAGATTGAATTCACAATTTTGAATTTGCACAAAGTACAAAAAAAAAGGAAATAGGAACTGTCAGCTTATGTAAAGAAGAGAGACCAGACTTTTGTCTATTGTTTTTTGCCGCAAGGAACAATCCATTTTAATGTGGCTGTCTGTTAAAAATTGCATTTGACCAAAAGAACTATTGTAAATACTGAATTCTTCCTCAGGGCAAGCATTAGGTTAGTACACATAACAGACCAGACTACAAGGCTACAAAACTATAGACTTCAATAAATCCATTAGAAATCAGATTTTCCTTTTATTTAATCAAACTGAACTGTAAGGGGATGCAAGTTAGAAAATTTGTATTCCCTGTATATCAAGAACTTTAGAGCCAGACTTTCATGTCTGCAACAATTGAACCATATCAAATCAAGATGACTGCAGCCATTAAGCTGAGCATTGCTCAATGCTAAAGGGCAGGCCCTTCTGGCGTGAAGTACCTAAACTTTTAACCAGCAGGTTTTTTTATTATTATTCTTTAGAATCTTATTAAGTAGCACCCAATACATGGAATCTATATCCATATAAATCATCCATTTTCTGACTTATTTTAATGGAGTAATTTAAGTTTTTTTTACATTTGGCATTTGATTAATCGTTTGTCATTTTGCTCTCCAATTACATTTATGTTACAAGACTCTGGATGAATTTACAATCACTCAGATACACATCAATATAGTACTGGAGCATTCAGGATTAACAAAGAAGTTAGCCCTGCCAATGATAATTTTCCATTTAAATATCTTTGTTTAGACAAAATATTGTTTTGTGCTTCTAATGTGAGGAAAATTAAAAATAATTCTAAATTTATGCTGAAATCCAAGGCCATTCATTTTACAATTCCACAGACAACCCATGCTATCACAGTAATAGCCAGACATATTTAGCACTAATAAACCACTGCTGATATATTGATTACTCAATATCCATGCAGAGCTTGGTGTTTTATGACCTTCAGTTACGTCTACAGTAAGACATTACCTCACCCAACTGTTAACTGCTTTCACACAAACAGCTCATGAAAAACTAATTTCATTAATGTAGAATCTGCAAACAGAATGAAAAACGATTTTTAAATGTGGCACATGAATCCATCTGCCAATGCAAACTCACAATCCATTAAAACAATTGCACAAGAAATCATGCCTTTTGCTAATTTTGTCAAATATCTTACTAAACTATACTATTTTTGCAAAGAAAGTGTTAAACAAATTGCAGTCTAGAAGTATAGCTGAATATACAATATATAGGGAGGACAGCTAAAGAGTAAAAGTCCCAATACTAAAATATCCGAGACAACCAATTATGATGTCTGAAAATGCCTTGTAAAGGCAGCAGTTACTTGTAAAATGGTCTCGCAGACACAATGTTAAAATTCATAAATAAAATGCTTTCAGAGAAGGCGTTTCTTGTAAAATGATTTCATTAATACTTTAGATGTCTATCCAATTATAAACAATGGAACCACACAGCAAGAAGCTGGCAATGAACTAATTTGTTCTTCTATGAGCTGAACAACTTCCAGTTGAAAAAAAATCATCCAGCGCCTTTTAAAAAAAAAACTGATTATATAGCGGGTTCTATCTCAGAGTCCAACAATAATGGAGCTTATAGATTGAAAATATGTACCATTATCATGAGTCCTCTTACCCTCAAACATGTTAATATCCTGTTTTTCTAAAGCATTTATATTGATAAAGTAATCTTCTTCCAATTGTTATTTTGCATCAGAATATCATAATGTGTTTTTGTTTATATTTAGAAACCAAAGGCCTGTACAGCAGGGCACCAGCAATTTTGAAAGGAGCAATAAGTAAGATATGGTAAATAAGGAAGTCATGATTAGGTGACATCAAGTTTTTTTTAAAACCTTACAAGATTGTAAAGAAAATAAATATTGAGCTAGACAAGAATTTTTACAGCTTTAAACTGATGGAAAAAAGACGATGTCAACACATTGAGGGTACAGAAATGAATATCACTAAGGATGCTGCATGTGTAGTTTAGGAGAGTGCTGGCTCCTAGAATTGTTAAAATAGAGAAGAGAGCTTAAAGAAAGGTTGTGAGAAAAGTGTGAGGCTAGAAGTGAGAGGGATGCAGGAGTCCAAGAAAGGTGTTCGAATAGACTCCCCAAATATCAGATTCTTTAGATAGAGGTGGGTTTTAATGTTTTATATAAAAAAAAAACTTCTTAAAGGCAGCTTTAACAATGGAGTTCCATTTGAGGTCAAGAGATAGTGAGACCAAGTAAAGAAGGATTAAGGATGGAGCATCACAGGGACAAAGTGGTAGCTGCTGGCTAAACTGTGACAGATGTGAAGAAATTGCAATTTTGAATAATTAAAGAAACACCGAGATTAAAGAGCATGTCGGCCATTTATGACTGAGATGAGGAGAAACTTCTTCACTCATAGGGTGGTGAATCTTTGGAATTCTCTACCCCAGAGGGTTGTGGAGGCTCATTTTTGAGTATATCCAAGACAGAGATTGATAGATTTTTGGATATTAAGGGAATCAAGGGATATGGGGATAGTGCAGGAATGCGGGCTTGAAGTAGATGATCAGCCATTATCTAATTGAATGGCGGAGCAGGCTCAAGAGGCCGAATGGCCTACTCCTGCTCCTAATTCTTATGTTCTTAAAGATCTGGTAAATCAGTTATTGCACAAGATGCTCATTGGTATTAGTAAATAGTGCTGGATGATGAATAGAGGTGATATTAGTCAAGGTGGCAGAGCCTATCAATGGTTTTTGAGATATTCAAAGCTAATGGCAAATGATTCACTAAAGTGCTCAAATGCAGTGTTCCAGAGATTTGCAACATAGGCAAAAAGATTTTCAAGGAATAATTGGATAATGTGTGTGTTAAACGCAACTTCCATAATTTTATTCAGTACTGATTTAAGAGCATCTCTGTAATCTCTTTCAGCCTCACAACCCCACGAGATGTCGGCGCTCCTTAAATTCTGCCCTCGAGCATCCCTGATTATAACTGCTCAACTATTGGTGGCCGTGCCTTCAGCTGCTTGGGCCCTAAGCTCTGCAACTCCCTCCCTAAACCTCTCCACCTCTACTCCTTTAAGATGCTCCTTAAAACCTCTCTCTTTGACCAAGCTTTTGGTCATCTGCTGTAATTGCTTCTTATGTGGCTCGGTGTCAAATTTATCTGTTTTGTCTTATAACACTGCTATGAAGCATCATGGGATGTTTTACTACGTTAAAAGGAGCTATATTTTTAAAAAGTTGTTGTTGTAGTTGGAATGATGAGAGTGATCCTCCTGGTTAAGGATAAGCTGAATACAAACACATTTACAAAGAGAAGGAAAAGTTGTCGGAGTGTGAGAAATTTAAAAGACAATATATGGAGTCCAGACAAGGGCAAAACGTTTGACCTTTATGTTTAATGATGGTAGAACAGCTTGTGCATCAACTTGGCTCAGTTGGTACCTCTGGATCAGACGGTTATCAGTTCAAGCCCGATATCAGACTAATCTTGCACAACTGAGGACTACTGCATTGTTGAGAAGTGGCATTCTACAAATGAGAGCTCTCATGGAAAGTCAGGTGCATATTAAAGGTCCAGTAACATTATTCGAAAAATAGCAGGTATTCTTGTGGTAACCTGGTGAACATTCTCCCTTCTAGATTTATCTAATTCATCGTCTTGCTGTTGGTAACACGATAGCTGCGTTTGCTTAAACAAGTCACTGTAGTTTAAAAAGTAAATCATTATATGAAGTGGTTAAGATGTTTTCACATTAAAATGCTATATATCTGCCAACATTACTTAGAATGTAACAGAACGAAGCAATGGGGAAAGGTTCTTTATTATTAAGATTAGCACTGCAGGAGAAAAATGAGACTTCTCTTTAGGAGAGCTAGAATTTGTACCAGGGCAATGAAAGAGGTTGGAAAAGAGATTCACAAGAGTTACAAGAAACAACTTTGTCAAGGAAACAGAAGGAGTGGTTTCTGGAAGGGTGGAAATGCAGCAATTGATGCTTCATTTCAGTAAAGTTGCATTCAGCAACTCAAAATGTAAATTGGAGATTATGAGCAGAGGCAACGTTGTCTCAGGATACTTCAGACTGAGCAATGCACCACGGGGCCAATACACAATGGTGGATAATTGGGTGGGGTGGGGGAGGGGCTTCGGTATTCTTGAACAAATCCTATTCCCCACGCACAACGCATTTTGTTAACTAAACTGTGACCAGCCAGTGAGTTGGGAGAGTTGGGATCCTGTGCACAGGTCATGTGGGTGGTTTCTAAAGGGCTCTCATTTTATTTAAATTACAGGGTCATTCCTATAATGTAACTGGTGTACTATTTAGAACAGGAACTCCAGAGGATATCCAAGGAAGGGATGAAGGGGGAAATTTTGCAACAGATGGCCCTCTCCCTAACACAGAACCATCCTTTATAGTTACCTATTTTTTCACCTTCAGTGGCCTGATGCAGTCAGGGCGTTCAAGTCCTCAGCAGTTGTGGAAAAACAAAATGTTAGCAATAGTCAAGCAGCCAGCAGCTCTTTACTAGCTGCTGGTGCGTGACATTCCAGCCCCTGCTTCCCTGGCATCACAGTATATCATCCACTATGGACCAATAGTGCCACTAAGATATTTAAAGAAGAATTATAGTCAGCTAATTTGTGCTCGGGCAACCAGAACACCTGAACCATGCTAGCCCAGGAGCAATGTGCAAAAAGCACATTATCGGCCTCCAGATGTTGCATCACTCTACTGTAAACTTACTGGTTCCAAATTCCTATTTTGACCGTTCAACATCACAGTTGAGATAGCCATTAACAAGACGACGACTATTTAATCTTTTCACTGTCAATTCGTAAAGTCACAAAAGATAAAATTGTGCACAAATAGAAAGTTTTTTCCCCCTTCTTTTTAAATATTTACTAGTCGATTTCTCGTGATATTACTACTGGGTAGTTGACGAACCGAGTGCATTTTTAGGGGATGAGCTTGTACCGACCACTATTTTGCTTCTGACTGTGGTACTGCAGTTGTCTCTCAAGGGGTTTGCCCTTTGTCAGGGTGGCTGTGGAATTATGACCTCTGGCTTGCAAGGATGAGGTCAAACTAGCTCTATTGGAGCAGATTGTGCATTCCAGGTGGAAAAAAATAGTGGTTGGGGATGGTTTACTGTCAACATGGTTCATGTCTCTATCTTGGGAGGTGTTCAGTATGTGCAGCCGCGTCAAGAAGCTTAGGGGTGTTTGGGCAGAGGTGTTCCTCGGTCCACCCACGATTGTAATGCTCTCTGCCTTTCAATCTGTGTTGCTCGAATACCTTTCTCTTACTTTGTTCCATTATTACGTTTTCTGTCTATTGCATTTTGCCTGTGTCTCCCTGCTTTCTATGTGTATTGAATTTTTTGCAAATTTCATTCTTTTCCTTTTGGTGAGGTTTTAGAATAGTACCAGAGTTCTGTGATCTGGGAGATGGAAGGAGTGGAAATTGGCCAGTCAGCATTGAGATCTACTCAAGTGAGTGATTGACAGTGTGCAGAGAGTGCTCTAATGCTTCAAAACATTAGTAACTTTTCCCAAATCCTTTCTATGGAAAACTGGTCAAAAATCCCATAAAGGATAGAGCATGGAGTATAAAAGTAAGGAAGTCCTGATGCAACTGTACAGGGCGTTGGTGAAACCACACCTGGAGTACTGCGCAGAGTGTTGGTCTCCTTATTTAAGGAGGGATATGCTTGATTGGAGGCTGTTCAGAGTAGGTTCACGTGGTTGATTCCTGAGATGAATGGATTGTCATATGAAGAAAGGTCGAGCATTGAAGTTTAGAAGACTGAGAGGTGATCTTATTGAAACATATAAAATTCTGAGGGGGCTTGACAGGTTGGATGTAGAGGGGATGTTTCCTCTCGTGGGGGAATCTACGACTAGGGTGCATAGTCTCAGAATAAGGGGCCGCCCATTTAAAACGGAAATGAAGAAGAATTTCTTCTCTCAAAGGGTCGTGAATCTTTGGAGTTCTCTACCTCAGAGAGCTGTGGAGACTGGGTCATTGAATAAATTTAAGGTGGAGATAGATACATTTTTGAAGGATAAAAGAGTAAAGGGTTCTGGAGAGCAGGCAGGAATCAGATGAGCTTATTGAATGACATAGCAGGCTGGCCTATTCCTGCTCCTATTTCTTATGTAAGCATACCTAAAACAGCATTTCTAGACACGGTCAGGAAGCAGGACCAAAATGCGGCTACAGTTTGTTTTATATTTTGGAACGTTCTAATAAAAGGCAAATCAAGAGCTGGTAATTCTGAGAACTACAGATCAATCAACAAAGAATCTCAGCTTTCAGTAACCAAGTCAGTTCCTCAGCCACCTCAAACTGTCCTAAAAATAAATTCAATAATTTCAAAATGAATGCAACTTTATTTGTAAATTTTCTTTCCATGTCGACTTCCAATCCTGACACAAAACCAATAGGCTGGGCCTCGGGTACTCTGTTCCCCACTGGGGCTCGAGGTGAAAAGCAGATGTGCATTCTGATCACTCCATCCATCCCTTGCCAACTCCACCCACCCAGTTACGAGGAATGCTTTTCAGCCTTGAAGAGGAGACCTCATAGAAGTCTATAAAATAGTAAATAATTAAAAAAACACACAAATCTGGGCTTGAAGTTAAAATATGACCGTAGAACACCGATCCAAATTGGCAAAAGGAAAACATCAAACCACGCTCAGAAAGTTGTTTTTCATACAAAAAGAGTGATCAACACTTGAAATAGACATTAGGATAGCAGAAACAAAAACTCTGAAATCATGTAAGAAACAGCTGGATTCTATGGAGGAGGCTATGTTTGGATGTATGAACTAAGATGGACCAAATGGTCTTCCTTACCTTAATCTACCTTGTAAGTTTATGAACAATTACAACTTTACAGCATCACCATTTTTAGATTTTCTCCCAAGCCTTTCTGTGCTAAGCAGCATTACTCAGTACATAATCTGATCTTAGACCTCTACCAGTCTACCAAGATGCAGATGCTAGGAAGTAATACTAGCAAGGGGTAACTTTCTTTGATTTCTCTTCAGTCCTCAACTAAAATACAAATTAAAATTGAAACTGCAAGAAAACTTCCTTCCTGTGAGCCCCAGGACTGTAGCAGCAGATTTGAGCTTTAACCAATCAAAACAAAACCGATAAATGAGGAACTCCAATGCCTTCTTAGCATCTTTCTAAGGTCAGTCTCAGGGAACTTGTCAGGTAAGAAAATTGAGTGTTCAAAACATGTTCTACCAGGACCTAGCACAACACATTAGCACATTGCACCACAAAACCAATTTCCACCTAGCTTCTTGCACCTTTAATAAGGAATTGGATTTTCTTTAAGCTTTACTTTAAAGCAATCCAGGAAAATTCATTCATTTATTCAACAGTACAAATGTGGACCAGTAGTCTAAATGAGAATGGCTCATTAGATCTGCCTCCATATTCAGCTTTATACAAAAGACTCTTCACCAGTATCACAGTTCCCTTCCCTTAAGCTAGCTGTCTAGACACCTCCGCCTTCCCAGTGACAAGAGAATGTGGGCATGAATCCACAACAACTTGGGGCTAACATAAAAACCGTCAACTCCACTGTAACAATAAGATAGTCACAAAAGCCTGTGGCATCTATTGAAGTGGCTTCTCCATGATTGCTGGAAGAAAATCTAAAACAAACTGAAAAGCCGTTCTGTGAAAGTGTAATCCTTAAAAACTATGTAAAGTAAACTTCTGGTTTGTGATGGCAAGAAAATTTCTTCTCATTAAGTGGCAAATTTTAATAACAATAGTTTAGATGGACCATCCCTTGCAATGAACTTTAGCCATGATTGGTCCAAACTAGGTAGTCCTCGGTCAGTGGCAACTCAAAAGAAATCAGCAATGAAAGCAAACGGCACAAGCACTTAACTAGAATACAAATTAAATTTGAAACTGGAAGAAAACATCTTTCCTGTGTGCTCCAAGACTATAGGGTTGTAAATCTGTGGAAATCTCTGCCATAGAGAGCTGTGGAGGCTGGGTCATTGAATATATTTAAGGCTGAGATAGACAGATTTTTGAGCGATAGGGGAGTAAAGGGTTATGGAGAGCAGGCAGGGAAGTGGAGCTGAGTCCATGATCAGATCAGCATGATCTTATTGAAAGGCGGAGCAGGCTCTTGGGGCCAAATGGCCTACTCCTGCACATGTTTCTTATGTTCTTCTGTATAGGAGATTTGAGCAGTTAATCAACTAAATTAAAACTGATCAATGGTAAAAACAAACTCTTTAGGATGTGTGAATCAAAAGGGATCACTTGTTGCGAACTGAAGAAAGAAAACAGAGAGTGAGGCTTAGAACTATACTATGCATGTACGAGAGTAGAAGATCACCTAACCATTTAGCACAGGAATATCCTAAAATCAGTGGTTGAGGTGTTAAAATTGTGGTTCCTGTGGGCTGTCGAGGTAGGAGTCAATTCTTAACCTACTGCTACTTCTGGGTCTCCTCATTTTTTTTTGTCTCTCACCTGACTCTCCCCAACCTGCTGCGACCTGTCACTTGTTTGAATTTAGCTCAAGGAGCGCAGGAGAAAATGGTTACAAATAGTTTGTCATCTGAGTTTTGAGAGATCATTCATGGGTTCTGGGATTAGTCTGAATTCTCCTGGAGCAAGCTGTTCCATAATAGTTAAAAGAAATGGCAGCCCTGGAGGATGGGAAGCAAAGGAGCACTTTTGGTAGAGAAGAATTAAAAAATGTCCAGAGGGGCATTGGAAGTAGAAGCCTGAGTGAAAAACACCAAAATGGTGTAGCAAGTAACCAATAGCTTAAAGACAGTAAAAGCAGCACAAAGGTAGTTAATGCAAAAAGGGAACGAGGGCCAGCAATCAACAGAAATAAAGAAAATTGAGTTGGAAGGTTGTTAATTCCCACACCAGAACTTGAGCACATAATCTAGGGCGACACTTCAGTACAGCACTAAGGGAGTGCTACATTGTTGGAGGTGTTGTCCTTCAGATGAAACATTAAACGGAGGTCCCATTTACCTGTTCTAATGGTTGAACTGAACATTAAAATATGACAAGATATTACTCAATATGACATTATTCCTAGTCAATATACATCCCTCAACTGGCACCATCAAAACAGATTAGCTGGTCATGTATCACACTGCTGTTTATAGCATCATGTGTGTAAAATGGTTGCCTTGTTAGTCTACATAATAAATCATTGCACTTTGGATATAATGTGCTTTTAACATTTTATGATAGATGTGGTAAGGTGCTATATAAATGCAAGCCTTTTTAAAAAATTAGATTTATGCTGCTTAGTCAAAGTAAAAGAAATGGAAAATTTAGGGGTACAGAGCCGAACGATTATCACAACATACGATTGACCGTTATGAGATTGATAATGTGATGCTGTGTGCCAATAGTTCTCTAAATGCTCAGGATTGCGACCTAACCCAGAGTGTACGGATCTAGACTACTGCTTGCCACTGTAGAAGTGTGTGACCAGGTGCTGTGAGGTAGTAGTATTGAGGATGGATGGAAAATTATTGTCTTGACCCCCAAAGGCAAACAAAAGGAGCTGTAGGAGACCATAGGTCTTTTTCCCATTCAACATACATTAGTTTGGTACCCTGCATGGTACACACATTCGTGGCTCCTCGGCATTCTTAGCCATTCTTACAGGCATAAGACTATATTTATCTATATTAAATGACACGGGTCTATTCCCCCAGTGCTTGTAGTGATTTCTTCTCATCCAAGGTTCTAACATTCACACACATCTTTGTGCTCATCCGCAAACCCATGTACATTTCTCCCAATTCCTTCATCGAGATCATTAGTAAAAAGATTATAAAGTACAATTGTAATACTGATCCCTGCAGAACTCCACTCATAACCTGTCTCTATGCAGAACTACTGTCATTCTGCCTACAAGAATGCAACCAACACCTTATCCAATCCACTATCTATCTGCCAATCCCACAGAACATAAGAACCAGGAGCAGGAGTAAACCATTTGGCCCCTCGAGCCTCCTTCGTTCAATAAGATCATGGCCGATCTGATCCCGGCATCAACTCCACTTCCCTGCCTGTTCCCCATAACCCTTGACTCCCTTATCTTTCAAAAATCTGTTTATCTCCACCTTAAATACATTCAATGTCCCAGCCTCCACAGCTCTCTGAGAATTCCAATGATTAACGACCCTCCGAGAGAAGAAATTCCTCCTCATTTCCATTTTAAATGGGCAACCCTTATTCTGAAACTATGCCCCCAGTTCTAGATTCCTCCACGAGGGGAAACATCCTCTCTGCATCTACCTGGTCAAGCCCCCTCCTCTAAGTCTTCTAAACTCAAATGAGTATAGGTCCAACCTTTCTTCATATAACCCCTCCATCTCAGGAATCAACCTCGTGAACCTTCTCTGAACTGCCTCCAGTGCAAGTATATCCTTCCTTAAATAAGGAGACCAAAACTGTGGTCTTTCCTACGCCCTGTACAGTTGTAGCAGGACTTCCCAACTTTTATACTCCACCCCCCTTGCAGTAAAGGCCAACATTCCATTTGCCTTCCTAATTACTTGTTGTACCTGCATACTAACACAGAAACATAGAAAATAGTAATAGGCCATTCGGCCCTTCAAGTCTGCACCGCCATTCAACATGATCATGGCTGATCTTCTATCTCAACACCATATTCCCGCTTTCTCTCCATACCTCTTGATGCATTTTGTGTCTATAAAACTATCTATATCCTCCTTAAATATATTCAGTTACTTGGCCTCCACAGCCTCTGTGGTAGAGAATTCCACAAGTTCACCACCCTCCGAGTGAAAGAATTTCTCCTCATCTCAGTCTCAAATTTCCTACCCTCTATCCTGAGACTGAGACCCCTTGTTCTAGACTTCCCAACCAGGGGAAACATACTCCTCGCATCCAGTCTGTCCAAACCCATCAGATTTTTATACGTTTCAATGAGATCCCCTCTCATTCTTCCAAACTCTAGTGAATACAGGTCTAGTCGACCCAATCTCTCCTCATACGACAGTCCTGCCAGTCCAGGAATCAGTCTGGTGAACCTTCGCTGCACTCCCTCTATGGCAAGTATATCCTTTCTTGGGTAAGGAGACCAAAATTGCACACAATACTCCAGGTGCGATCTCACCAAGGCCCTGTATAACTGTAGTAAGACATTCTTGCTCCTGTACTCAAATTTTCTTGCAATGAAGGCCAACATACCATTTGCCTTCCTAACTGCTTGTTTGCTTTCAATGACTGGTGTACAAGGACACCCAGGTCCCTTTGTACATCGACATATCCCAAGCTATCACCATTTAAATAATACTTTGTCTTTATGTTTTTCCTACCAAAGTGGATAACTTCACACTTATCCACGTTATACTGTATCTGCCATGTGTTTGCCCACTCACTCAACCCATCTAAATCGCCCTGCAGCGTCTTTGCATCCTCTTCACAACTCACAATCCCACCTAGTTTTGTGTCGTCAGCAAACTTGGCAATATTACATTTGGTTCCCTCATCCAAATCATTTATATATATTGTGAATAGCTGGGGCCCAAGCACTGATCCCTGTGGTACCCCATTAGTCACTGTCCGCCACCCTGAAAAAGACCCATTTATTCCTACTCTGTTTCCTGTCAGTTAACCAATTTTCAATGCATGCAATACATTACCCCCAATCCTATGTGCTTTAATTTTGCACACTAACCTCTTATGTGGGACTTTATCAAAGACCTTCTGAAAATCTAAATACACTACATCCACTGATTCTCCCTTATCTAAACTGCTCCCAATCTTCAGGCTTGCTACTTTTTCTGGCAACTTTGTATGACTCCTCTTTGGATCTAATATTATCCTTAATTTCTTTTATTAGCCATGGTTGGGCTACTTTTCCTTTTGTGTTTTTGCACCAGAAAGGAATGTATAACGGTTGCAATTCATGCATTTGTTCCTTAAATATTAGCCATTGCCTATCCACCGTCATGCCTTTTAATGAATTTTACCAATCTATCATAACCAATTCATTCCTCATACCTTCGTAGTTTCCTTTGTTTGGATTTAGGACCCTAGTTTCGGATTGGACTACTTCATTTTCCATCTTAATGAAGAATTTAATCATGTTATGGTCACTTTTCCCGAAAGGACCCCGCACAACAAGTCTGTTAATTAACCCCTACTCGTTACACTCTTTGTGTTTCATGCACAAGAACCCCTAGATCCCTCTGTACCACCTTGTTTTGTACTCCCTCCCCATTTAAATAATTATATGCTTTTTTATTTTTCCTACCAACATGGATAACGTCACATTTTCCCACGTTATAATCCATGTGCCAAATTTTTGCCCACTTAGCCCATCCATATCCCTTTGTAGATTCTTTGCATCCTCCTCACAACTTGCTTTCACCCCAATCTTTGTATCATCAGCAAATTTGGCTACATTACACTCAGTCTCTGCATCCAAGTCATTAGGAAGGCCAATGGTATCTTGGCCTTTATTGCAAAGGGGATGGAGTATAAAAGCAGGGAAGTCTTGCTACAGCTATATAAGGTATTGGCGAGTCACACCTGGCATACTGCATGCAGTTTTGGTTTCCATATTTACGAAAGGATATACTTGCTTTGGAGGCAGTTCAGAGAAAGTTCACTGGGTTGATTCCGGGGATGAGGGGGTTGACTTATGAGGAAAGGTTGAGTAGGTTGGGCCTCTACTCATTGGAATTCAGAAGAATGGGGTCAAGTTTCGGGCCATGCCTAGAACGGCGCAGCCCCGACATAGACGGCAGTTTTTCGCGCCCAAAAGCACATCAAAAACTTACGTGAGAATTCTCTGCCTCCCTGCAGGTCCCTCGGAGCTCGGCGCCACACGCAGAGATCAGCGGGGGGTGGAGCCACAGCGTCACGCTGATTCTGAAAGTGCAGGACGGCGGGGCTAACTCGATCCGAGGACGTCGTGCCGGCATCCCTGCACGTGCGCTTTGGAGCGCAGTAGGTTACAAACATTGGCACTCGGCCATTTTTAAAGGAACTTGAAGAAAAGTGCTGATTTGTTTTGTGGAGCTGTGGAAAGGCTTGGTATTGAATCTTGGTGATTTTTTGGCCTGAAGGAGTGCTTTTAGCAGCACTGTTGAAGAAATCACCTGATGAAATCAGAGATTGCTGCTGTTTGCTGCTAAACTTCCAGAACAAGTGCTGCATAGGTGCATGCAAAATAAGGACTGTGTTTTGAAAAATCAGAGTGTCAATTCAATACAGCAATGGAACAACATCCATCAAGAACAAAGAATTTCTTGCATTAGGAAGTGGAGATATTAGTTAACATCATTGAGCAGAGATGGCAGGAGCTGGATACCAGCAACAGAGGTCGCACAAAAGTGCCACCTAAAGAAAAGAAGAAACGCTGGAACCAAGTTGCAGAAGATTACTGCGCAGTGGTGCATACCATGAGATCTGGAAGCCAGTGTAAAAAGAAATGGCATGACCCTGGTCAAGTAGTTAGTGTAAGTAATATTTTCATTTTTTATTGTAATGTGGCTATCTGCATGTCCCACCCTGCAGAAAGACGCACTCTGTAAAAAGTTATATTTTACTCGTTGCAGAAGAAATTGGCCCACAACAAAAGGGAAGCAACTCGAACAGGAGGAGGCGTGCCCAATCTGCATCCACTGACACCCTTGGAACAGAGGGTAGCTGCTATGATGAGTCGTACATGGAGAAATGCAATCCGTACACCACAAGCTGAGCCCGCACGCGAGGAAGAGGGTAAGTCCTGAAAATGCATCGTGGCCCTTCAATTCAACCTGCTGCCTGGCCTGCTATGTGTGAGAGTACTCATGTCACCCATCCTGCCCCCTCCCTTGCTGTTAAACATTTGACTGTTCTGATGTATTTTGCAGAACATGATGATGATGATGCCAACCCTGAAGATCCAGAACAAGAACCAGTAGAACCAGATGCGGACGATCCTGACTGGATGCTGGTGGCGATGACTGAAATGTCTACAGGGGAAGACCTTCCAAATTAATATTTATGAGCCCACATTAAGGAGCATCAGAGTTTCAACCCCTTGCATAGGTTCTGGTTCCACTTTCGATGGTTTTGATTCTGATGTTGCGGGTCCCAGCAGCTTACAGCCAGTGCCCCACTGTCCGAGCCTGCGCCTCCCACTTGAATAGGTTCTGGTTCTACCTTCCATGGTTTTGATTCAGACGTTGCGGGTCCCAGTGGTGCTGGTGATATAATGGAGCAGTTTACACCCATTGACCCACCATTCCAGCCCACGGCTCGCACTCGAGTGGTGCCGGATGCAAGACCCAGGGCCGCACCATTCCAGCCCGCGCCTCCCACTCTAGTGCTGCCGTCTGGAACACCGAGCGTCCCACCGTCCCAGCCTGTGTCTCTCACTCTAGTACTGGCGTCTGGAACACCGAGCATCCCACCGTCCCAGCCTGTGTCTCTCACTCTAGTACTGGCGTCTGGAACACCGAGCATCCCACCGTCCCAGCCCGCGTCCCCCAGTGTAGTGGTGCTGCGAGGCAGACCCAGGCAGAGGAGAAGGAGATTGGAGACACGCTCTCCTGAGATGCAGAGTGCAACAGATGTGGCTCAGGTTGTGGCATTGGGTTTGGAGACCAATGAGCTTACCCGATCACTCATCGGTAGCGTCAGTGCAGTGAATTGATGGCGAACCATTGCACAATACGTGGTGTTGACAATGCAGCACCCATACTTGAATTACAAATGTAACTTTTAAACTGGCTGGTTGTCTGGCTGACTCTCCCTCCTGGTGCTTTGCACGCCTCCCCTGTCTCCTGGCCGAATGGCCTGCAGCCTATAAAAATAAATTCATAGCTGTGGAGGCTGCTGCGTTGCCTATGTGAGTGGCCCCAAAGGTGTCCTGCCCCTGTCTCCTGGCCGAATGGCCTCAGCCTCCTCTGCAGCTCGAAGGCTGCTTGCTGCCTCTTTGTCTACCGCTGTGCCACTGACGCAGCCCCTGTCTCCTACATGAAAGGCCTGCCTGAAGCACTGCAGCCCGAAGGCTGCTGCTACTTCACACACGTAGGAATATTCAATATTTTTTATTTGCTTTATTTATAATTTTTTATTCAGGTTGGCTCTTTATTTGCATAAGTAAGACTGTTGAATGCTTGTAAAATTTAATTACTTCCCTTCCCCCACCCCCCACCCCCGCCTCGTCCCCTACGCCTGATTTCTAAATGTAGGCAAGGTTTTTCTGAGCGTACAAAAATCTACACTTACTCCATTCTAAGTTAGTTTGGAGCAAGTTTTTACTGCCTAAACTTGCAAAACAGGCGCAAGTGGCCGGACAAGCCTGTTTTGAAAAAAAAAATCTATTCCAAAATGAAACGGTTCTAACTGACTAGAACTGGAGCAAACTAAATGCTGAGAATTGCAATTTCTAAGATACTCCATTCTAAACTAGTTGCTCCAAAAAAATGGGCGCAACTCAGGCCGAAACTTGACCCCATAAGGAGATGATCTTATCGAAATGTATAAGATTATGAGGGGGCTTGACAAGGTGGATGCAGAGAGGATGTTTCCACTGATGGGGGAGACTAGAACTAGAAGGCATGATCTTAGAATAAGGGGCCGCCCATTTAAAACAGAGATGAGGAGAAATTTCTTCTCTGAGGGTTGTAAATCTGTGGAATTCGCTGCCTTAGAGAGCTGTGGAAGCTGGGACATTGAATAAATTTAAGACAGAAATAGATAGTTTCATATGGGGAGCGGGCGGGGAAGTGGAGCCGAGTCCATGATCAGATCAGCCATGATCTTATTGAATGGCGGAGCAGGCTCGAGGGGCCGTATGTTCCTATTTCTTATGTTCTTACTAATATAAATTGTAAATAGTTGAGGCCCAAGCACGGATCCCTGTGGCACCCCACTAGTTACAGTTTGCCAATGCTGTCATAGTAAGCAGCCTATTATGCGACACCTTCCTGAAACCTTTTGGTAAATTTAAGTATGCAATGCCAACTATGTTATCATCCATCAACCTAGTAACTTCCTCAAAAAATTCAACCTCATTAATAGAACATTACCGTCTTTTAGAAACATAGAAAAATAGGTGCAGGAGTAGGCCATTCGGCCCTTCGAGCCTGCACCGTCATTCAATAAGATCATGGCTGATCATTCCTTCAGTACCCCTTTCCTGCTTTCTCTCCATACCCTTTGATCCCCTTAACTGTAAGGGCCATATCTAACTCCCTCTTGAATATATCCAGTGAACTGGCATCAACTAGTCTCTGCGGCAGGGAATTCCAAGGGTAACAACTCTCAGTGAAGAAGTTTCTCCTCATCTCAGTCCTAAATGGCCTACTCCTTACCCTAAGACTATGTCCCCTGGTTCTCGACTTCCCCAACAGTGGGAACATTCTTCCCGCATCTAACCTGTCCAGTCCCGTCAGAATCTTATGTTTCTTTGAGATCCCCTCTCATCCTTCTAAACTCCAGTGAATAAAGGTTCAGTTGATCCAGTCTCTCCTCATATGACAGCCCAGCCATCCCTGGAATCAGTCTGGTGAATCTTCGCTGCACTCCCTCAATAGCAAGAACGTCCTTCCTCAGACTAGGAGACCAAAACTGAACACAATATTTCAGGTGAGGCCTCACTAAGGCCCTGTACAACTGCAGTAAGACTTCCCTGCTTCTATATTCACTATATTCCCTAGCTATGAAGGCCAACATACCATTTGCCTTCTTTACCACCTGCTGTACCTGCGTGCCCACTTTCAGTGACTGATGAACCATGACACCCAGGTCTCGTTGCACCTCCCCTTTTCCTAGTCTGCTGCCATTCAGATAATATTCTGCCTTCGTGTTTTTGCCACCAAAATGGATAACCTCACATTTATCCATATTATACTGCATCTGCCAATCATTTGCCCAAGTCACCCTGCAGCCTCTTAGCGTCCTCCTCACAGCTCACTCCGCCACCCAGTTTAGTGTCATCTGCAAACTTGGAGATATTACACTCTATTCCTTCATCCAAATCCTTAATGTATATTGTAAAGAGCTGGGGTCCCAGCACTGAGCCCTGCGGCACTCCACTAGTCACTGCCTGCCATTCTGAAAAGGACCCGTTTATCCCGACTCTCTGCTTCCTGTCTGCCAACCAGTTCTCTATCCACGTCAGTATATTACCCCCAATACCATGATTTTGCACATTAATCTCTTGTGCGGGACCTTGTCAAAAGCCTTCTGAAAGTCAAGATACACCACATCCACTGGTTCTCCCTTGTCCACTCTGCTAGTTACATCCTAGTTTCAGCCATAAGGAGCAATGGGTAATCAAGCAAATTGTTCTGCATGAGTATAAGCCATCAAATATATTATTTATGCACATTTCCATCACTCCCAAAGTGGGTGAGCACAACTATCCAAAGGATGAATTTGGTAAAGGGCTCAAAGGCCTGGGATGAGGGGAAAAGACTGAGAAAATCTTGGTGAAAACCAACCCAAAAAAGTTTGAGCACCCTTATCTTAAAGTGACAATGTCCCCAGGTGATTTTTCTAGGAAAACAAAATCCTACTCGCAGATGGAGATTGAATTAATAAGGAAAAATGTACTATTGCAGCACAAAATCCCATTACTCATATTTCATTCTCAAAATATTCTACTACCACATCGAAGTTCAGTAGTAACACCACCAGCATATCTTACTTGTATAAGCTAAAGTCAAACACAAGTCCTTGCAAAGAAATGCATTTTTCTACTGAAGACTTACTTAAGTAATAACCCAATACAATGCAAGTTTTGTTTCAAACATTTATAATACAGCCCCAGACCTGCTCTGCAGAGAAAAAGGATGTCTTGCTTAATGGATTATGACTATTGCTGTTACAGCAGCAGGATCTAGAAATCTGAGCAGGTATTTACATTAGCTTCAATGAAAACCAGAGACCATCTGAAGTTGTATTTGTGCTTTTTAAACTGAAATTACCCTATATTCTTATGTTCTTAATGTATTTTAGTTGTTCCCATTCTCTTTCAGGTCGCCCACTTCACATATCATTTTGCAGATGAAAGGGCAGAAATTTGTTGCTCGGTTTTTGAATATGACACTTCAACCATACTCTACACGTGCAAGACTGGAAGCGGTTAAACTGTCCAATGATCTTTTCTTCCACACTGAAGAGGCACTTTCCTTCATTCTATAATAAAAAACAGATGACAATGTACAGCAAGACATTTAGTATTGGAAAGAGAGATTGTTTGCACTTGAAACATTAACTTTTCAGCAGAATGGCGAAGGGTCACTCCTGAATCATTAACCTCTTTCAGATGCTGATTGTCCTGTTGTACATTTGCAGTATTTACTGTTTTTATTTCACATTTGCAGCATCTGCAGTTTTCTTTTTATGTCAAGTTCATTCCAATCATTTTCCTCACAAGAATAATAAACCATTTACTTTGGGAATCACATGCATGTGTCTATGTCCCATCATTCTGAAGTTGTGCATTTGTGAGCCAACCTATTGTACCACATGGCCACAGCTTAATTATGCTTCTTTCTGATCTGCTCTATAGTGCAGAATCAAACCATATGAAAACAGTTACATCTTCTAGCAGCTGCATTTGAAGTCAAATGACTCGGCAGCTCACTAGAATGAATCGTAAACCAAGTTTTGTAAATTGCAATGTACTGATACTGTGATGCCACAGGAACATATGGCAAGTATCTAGTTAGTGGGAATCACTACCACCATTACTGAGCATTCAACAACTTAAACCAAAGAGAACATATTAGCTGAAAAGCAATTATACTTATATTTATTAATTTTATATATTGATTAAAACCACAGTTCATACAGGAATCTTACTCAGCTTCTAAAGTTACAAATGCATTTGACAGATAATATCTGGTTTTATTAGTTTCAACAAGAACCTGGCAAAGTGCCATGCCTTCAGACATTTTTCTCTAAGGATTGTACATAATTATTGTAACAGAGGTGTTTCAGCATGTTGTGACACAATGAAAGGTGTAGGAAGATTTGCAGTTTCCTAATAGAAACTGGTTGCTTAGTTATTGAATACCAACAGGTGTACCTTCGTGCACCACCCTAAAGCAGCTCATAATACAGGCGGAGAGAATTTCAGTTAAACAATGTATGCTGAGGAACCAAGTCACTATGTTATCATACCTTAGTTATGACATCTGCTTCATTCGTATCATTGTATCAGTTAGTCAGAGCTGTGAACCAAATCATTCTTATCAATTCAGACTTATTATGAGCTGTAATCTAGGACACTTTCATGCGATTAAAATTCATCTATTGCAACTACAATGTAGAAGAAAACTGAATCTTAAAGTGGCAATTCAAAATATGTATATGTTTCAGTATACCAGTTTGTATGTTTTGCCAATTAAGTCCATTAAAAGGAATAGTTTAACATGAATCCAGCCTACAGATGGCATTATCTGTATATGATGGAAAAATCCACTTCCTTCACACACCCAGTATTTGTTTTCTTCTTAAAAATTCACATACATAGCTCAGTAGCTAAGTGTATTGCCCAGTGAAAAACTTAATAAAGAATCCTTCGGTCTGGACTAGGTTAGTTAATCTTCGCTGATAAAGTACTGGGGCATAGCAATTGGTCTCAGCACACCTGGGCTAGTGGGGAGGAAAGTTCAGGCAAGTTTCCTTCTGATTGCCATCCACTGATTTCTGCTGACAATAGGTCAGGTGAAGACAGCATCTGCATCAGTTGTGATGTCCCTCTTTGGTTAATTTTCCCACGAATACTCACTATCCAGGATTGCATGTGAAGAATGACCAGTTGGGTGAGGCAGAGGAGGGCACCTGACTATGTATAATTATTTTACACGACACTTCAGGAAAGGACAAGTGGGGAGAAAGGAAGGCTGTGGGGTGGGGGTGTGTGGGGGGGGCAGGGGAGTGAAATTCTGCCCATTTTAATTGGGTCAATAGGGGTGGCACTGGGTTGCCCCAGTGTCACCAGACAGAAAACAGTACCAGTGGCTGGTTTCATCAGAGCCATCATTTATCCACAGCCATGTGGTTAATAGTCAGGAAGAAAGCTGTGGACTGCAAGAGCATATCAATGGACTGATCAGGTAGTTAGAAAAGTGGCAAATGGAATTCAATTCAGAGAAGTGTGAGGTAATACATTTGGAGAGGGCTAACAAGGCAAGGGAATACACAATTTACAGTAGGGTACTGAGAAGTGTAGAGGAACAGAGGGACATTCATATCCACAGATCCCTGAAGGTAGGACAGGTTGATAAGGTGGTTAAGGAAGGCACCCGGGATCATAGAATCATGGAAATTTACAGCACAGAAGGGGACCATTTGGCCCATGCCAGCCGACAAAGAACTATCCAGCCTAATCCCACTTTCCAGCTCTTGGTCCGTAGCCTTGTCGGTTATGGCACTTCAAGTGCACATCCAAGTACTTTTTAAATGGTGTGAGGGTTTCTGGCTTTACCACCCTTTCAGTGAGTTCTAGACCCCCACCCAGCAGTGAGTTCTAGACCCCCACCACCCTCTGGGTGAAACAAATTCTTCTCAAATCCCCTCTAAACCTCCTAACAATTACTTTAAATCTGTGCCCCCTCTGCTAAGGGAAATAGATCCTTCTTATCCACTCTATTTTGGCCCCTCATTATTTTACATACCTCAATTAAGTCTCCTCTTAGCCTCCTCTGTTCCAAAGAAAACAACCCCACCCTATCCAATCTTTCCTCATAGCTACAATTCTCCAGTCCAGTCAACATCCTCGTAAATCTCCTTTCTGGTGCAATCACATCTTTCCTGTAATGTGGCGACCAGAACTGCACGCAGTACTCTAAGCTGTGGCCTAATTAGTGTTTTAAACAGTTCAAACATAACCTCCCTGCTGTTGCATTCTATACCTCGGCTAATAAAGACAAGTATCCCGTATGCCTTCTTAACTACCTTCAGGGATCTGTAGACATGCACTCCAAGGTACCGGTGGCCCTCTACACTTCTCAGTGTCCTACCATTAATTGTGCATCCCCTTTCCTTGTTTGCCCTCCCCAAATGCATTACCTCACACTTCTCTAGATTGAATTCCATTTGCCACTGTTTTATCCACCTGACCAGTCCATTGATATCTTCCTGCACTCTACAGCTTTCTTCATTATCAACCACACGGCCAATTTTTGTATCATCTGCAAACTTCTTAACCATACCCCCTACATTCAAGTCGAAATCATTGATATATACCATAAAAAGCAAGGGACCTAGTACTGAGCTCTGCGGAACCCCATTGGAAACGGCTGTCACAAAAACTTCCAGTCACAAAAACACCCATCTACCATTACTCTTTGCTTCCTGCCTCTGAGCCAATTTTGGATCCAACTTGCCACATTGTCTTGGACCCCATGGACTTGTACTTTTGTGACCAGTCTGCCATTTGGGACCTAGTCAAAATACTTGCCAAAATCATCTAGACTACATCAAACGCACTACCCTCAATGACCCTCTTTGTTTCCTCCTCAAAAAATTCAATGAAGTTAGTTAGACATGACCATCTCTTAGCAAATCCATGCTGACTGTCCTTGATTAACCCATGCGTGTCTAAATGAAGATTTATACAGTGGCTCATAATTTTTTCCAATAATTTTCTCACCACCAAGGTTAGGCTGACCGATATAGGGATACTTTCCTTTATTAGCCAAGGCATAGAAGACAAGAGCAGCGAGATTATGCTTGAACTGTATAAAACAGTAGACCATTGATCGTGTACTGTGTGTTTTGACAAAAAGTCATCAACTTAATACGTTAACTCTGTTTCTCTCAGATCGACAGATGCCGCCTGACCTGCTGAGTATTTCCAGCATTTTTTATTTTTATTACTGTATATAGTTCTGGTCACCACATTACAAGAACATAGGAACATAAGAAATAGGAACAGGAGTAGGCCATGCGGCACTGAGCCTGCTCCGCCATTCAATAAGATCATGGCTGATCTGATCATGGACTCAGCTCCACTTCCCTGCCCGCTCCCCATAACCCCTTATCCCCTTATTATTTAAGAAACTGTCTATTTCTGTCTGAAATATATTCAATGTCCCAGCTTCCACAGCTCTGAGGCAGCGAATTCCACAGATTTACAACCCTCAAAGAAATTTCTCCTCATCTCAGTTTTAAATGGGCGGCCCCTTATTCTAAGATCATGACCTCTAGTTCTAGTCTCTCCCATCAGTGGAAACATCCTCTCTGCATCCACCTTGTCAAGCCCCCTCATAATCTTATACGTTTTGATAAGATCACCTCTCATTTTTCTGAATTCCAATGAGTAGAGGCCCAATCTACTCAACCTTTCCTCATAAGTCAACCCCCTCATCTCCGGAATCAACCTGGTGAACCTTCTCTGAACTGCCTCCAAAGCAAGTATATCCTTTCGTAAATATGGAAACCAAAATTGCACGCAATATTCCAGGTGTGGCCTCACCAATACCCTGTATACCTGTAGCAAGACTTCCCTGCTTTTATACTCCATCCCCTTTGCAATAAAGGCCAAGATTCCATTGGCTTTCCTGATCACTTGCTGTACCTGCATACTATTCTTTTGTGTTTCATGCACAAGTACCCCCAGGTCCCGCTTTACTGCAGCACTTTGCAATCTTTCTCCATTTAAATAATAACTTGCTCTTTGATTTTTTTTCTGCCAAAGTGCATGACCTCACATTTTCCAACATTATACTCCATCTGCCAAATTTTTGCCCACTCACTTAGCCTGTCTATGTCCTTTTGCAGATTTTTTGTGTCCTCCTCACACATTGCTTTTTCTCCCATCTTTGTATCGTCAGCAAACTTGGCTACATTACACTCAGTACCTTCTTCCAAGTCGTTAATAGAAATGTGATTGCACTAGAGGGATTTGAGGATGTTGCCAGGATTGGAGAGTTTTAGTTATGAGGAAAGATTGGATAGGCTGCGTTGTTTTCTTTGGAACAGAGGAGGTTGAGGGGAGATGCATAAAATTATAAGGGGCCTAGATAGAGTGGATAGATAGGACCTATTTCCATTAGCAGAGAGGTAAATAACCAGGGGCATAGATTTAAAGTAATTGGTAGAATAAAATAATTAGAAGGGAGTTGAGGAGAACTTTTTTTACCCAGATGGTGGGGGGTTTGAAACTTACTGACTGAAATGGTGGTAAAGGCAGAAACCCTCATCACATTTAAAAAGCACTTGGATATGCACTTGAAGTGCCATAACCTACAGGGTTATGGAAAAAGCTGGAAAGTGGGATTAGACTGTATACCTCATTTTTGGCCGGCACAGACACAATGGGCCGAATGGCCTCCTTCTGTGCTGTACATTTCTATGATTCTATAATATTCGAGATTCGATATGGAAAATGGGAAAATGCATGCTTGTACTTCAGCTGCCTACATCAAGTGAAAGTTCCAGTTGAGGCCAGAGGACATTTCAATGCGGACAGATGGTGAAGCATTAAGAATGTTATAACTGATGATTACACTCAACAAAGAGACAAAAAGAAACTGATCTTGTAGAACTGACAGAAGATTTTCCTTGCTCCAAAGGGCAATGAAGATCAAGAAGTGATTCAAACAATTCACTGCAAGAGACCCATAGAAATTTATAGCACATCGTCATCATCATCATCATAGGCTGTCCCTCGGAATCGAGGAAGACTTGCTTCCACTCCTGAAGTGAGTTCTTTGGTGGCCGAACAGTCCAATATATGAGAGCCACAGACTCTGTCACAGGTGGGACAGATAGTCATTGAGGGAAGGGGTGGGCTGTCTGCGCTTGATTTCTGCATGTTCTCGCCGTTAAGACTCGAGATGCTCAGCACGCTCTCGGATGCACTTCCTCCACTTAGGGTGGTCTTGGGCCAGGGACTCCCAGGTGTCAGTGGGGATGTTGCACTTTATCAGGGAGGCTTTGAGGGTGTCCTTGTAGCGTTTCCACTGCCCACCTTTGGCTTGTTTGCCATGAAGGAGCTCAGAGTAGAGCACTTGCTTTGGGAGTTTCGTGTCTGGCATGCGAACTATGTGGCCTGCCCAGCGGAGCTGATCGAGTGTGGTCAGTGCTTCAATGCTGGGGATGTTGGCCTGGTCGAGGACGCTGATGTTGGTGCGCCTGTCCTCCCAGGGGATTTGTAGGATCTTGCGGAGACATCGCTGGTGATATTTCTCCAGCAACTTGAGGTGACTACTATACATGGTCCATGTCTCTGAGCAATACAGGAGGGCAGGTATTACTGCAGCCCTGTAGACCATGAGCTTGGTGGCAGTTTTGAGGGCCTGGTCTTCAAACACTCTTTTCCTCAGGTGGCCGAAGGTTGCACTGGCGCACTGGAGGTGGTGTTGGATCTCGTCGTCGATGCCTGCTCTTGTTGATAGGAGACACCCGAGATATGGGAAGTGGTCCACGTTGTCCAGGGCCACACCGTGGATCTTGATGACTGGGGCGCAGTGTTGTGCGATGAGGCCAGGCTGGTGGAGGACCTTTGTCTTACGGATGTTTAGTGTAAGGCCCATACTTTCGTACGCCTCAGTAAATACGTCGACTATGTCCTGGAGTGCAGCCTCTGTATGTCTACGTACTGTAGCTCGATGACAGAGGTTGGGGTGGTCTTGGATCTAGCCTGGAGACGGCAAAGGTTGAACAGGTTCCCACTGGTTCTGTAGTTTAGTTCCACTCCAGTGGGAGCTTGTTGACTGCGAGGTGGAGCATGGTGGCGAGAAAGATTGAGAAGAGGATTGGGGCGATGACGCAGCCCTGTTTGACCACGGTCCGGATGTGGATTGGGTCTGTGTTGGTAAGGATCACAGCCTGCATGTCGTCGTGGAGCAGATGGAGGATGGTGACGATCTTTTGGGGGCATCCGAAATGGAGGAAGACGCTCCATAGACCCTCGCGGTTGACAGTGTCAAAGGCCTTTGTAAGGTCAAAGAAGGCCATGTAACAGCTGGTGCTGTTCCCTGCATTTTTCTTGTTGCTGTCGCGCTGTAAAAATCATGTCCTTTGTGCCCCATAGGGGACAAAATCCGCACTGTGACTCCGGGAGGAGCTCCTCGGCCACGGGAAGAAGTTGGTTGAGGAGGACTCTAGCGACGACCTTCCCAGTGACTGATAGCAGGGAGATTCCTCTGTAGTTGCCACAGTCAGACTTGTCCCCCCTTTTTAAAAAAAAAAGATTTAGCTCACCGCATCCGTACTGACTCCGAGGAAAGTTGAAGAATATATTGTTGAATCATTCACAAAAATGAGTTTATTGTATCAATAACTTACTTCACTGACCGTGCTGAGTAAAATTAATAGATGGAAAATCATAATCTGCGCATTTGTAATTTCTTGAGATCCCCGCACAATTGCCCCATGAGCAAGAGAGAGATAACGAGTGAGGACAGAGTATGAGTGAAACCCCAAGGATAAATGAAAAAGAGTCAGACTATAATCCGAGAAAAAGCTAGACAGCCAGGAATATAGTCTTGGTGAGACGGTAACTTGCTTATAAGTGCATGGTGACAGACTCGGTCAGAGGTTAAGGTGAAGACCAAGGCAATGAAAAATAATTCACAGAGAGCAGAGTTCCAAACGGGTATTAACATACCCTGTGGAATGATGCATACTTTGTAAACCGTATTGTCAATCCTAGATTAGACCAGCATTTTCAAGGTGATAATTTAAGAACATAGGTAGACATTCACAACTGCAAACATTTTTTTGGCAGGAAAACGTCAGCATGATCAGTGGATCGCTAATTTAGAAACACAGGGGAGAAAGCTGATAAATGCATCTGTGCGAGTGCAACTGAGCATTGCATCGTCCCTGTTGACTGATGCACAGGGACAGCATGGTGCAGAGTCATATTCATGCAGACATGCTTCTTCGAGTGGGCCTATTCTTTCATTATCAACAATCCATCGACTGCACCAACAGAACTAGAGGTTAAGGTCTAGATTCAGCATCACTGGCGAGGGTGACTGTATCTGAGGCGGAAACTTTATTTTATTGCAGTGAAAGTTTATGTTTTGGGGAGACACTGCTGGGATGAATTTTCTGGAGTTAGATCAATTACGGGGGTGATTATACTGCATAACACTGACTGCCAATCATGATGCTTCATACATTCAGATACATTTGGACTTTCAGCACATCATCACCCATATAAGTGCTGAGATGCAGGTTATTGCCCATATTTGTTGAAAAGTGGAAACTAGTGCCCAATTATAGTCCATTTATCGCTGGCCCAACTTTCGGCATACATGAATGAGTTGCACTGTCCGGCCTATTTTAAAAAAATATGACGTCATCCTCGTGCAAAGGCCGAGAATAGTGCTTATACAGGTGCAGCATCCCGAATCTGGAACACTCAGGACCGAGGCCGTTCTGAATTTTGCGTTTTGCCAGATTTTAGAACGTCTTTCTGACGTCACGAATCCAGAAACACCAGAGTCCAGGTTTGGATATTTCCAGATTTTGAGATTCCAGAAAGAGGGGGTGCTCGCCGAAGAACTGTTCGGGCCGGCAGGTGGGGCCCCGTCGCCGTGGAGTTGTTCGGGCGGGGCCCTGCCGAAGAGGAGCTGGTCGGGCGGCCCCGTCGCGGAGGTGGTGTTTGGGCGGGCTGGCGAGGAGGCCCCAAAGTCGGGCAGTGGCGGCGAGGCAAGGCCTGAGGTTGGGCAGTGGCGGCACCTCGAGGTCGGCTGCTTCCGGATTCCGGAACTCCGGATTTTGGACACTGCACCTGTAATGGAAACTTGCACCCGATTATGGCCCAGATCATTGCCGAGCGCTACTTTCGGCATTTCGCCCACAATTCGCCCAAAATGATCGCTAGCCCAAAAAGATGCTGAAGAAAAGCTGCAATAACTCGGCACTAGAGGGAGGATCTGTAATAAAAGGCTGTTAGGAGAATCAATTTGTGAGTGATTTTAAGGGCCTTTTTGACTCTTGGCAATCATCTAATCACATTTGTATTTGTTGAGG
The DNA here is from genome assembly GCF_044704955.1 of Pristiophorus japonicus. NCBI lineage: Eukaryota > Metazoa > Chordata > Chondrichthyes > Pristiophoridae > Pristiophorus > Pristiophorus japonicus. Next base: position 114,100,676 of record NC_091978.1, read on the forward strand.
ACAAATTAAAGGCATTTATAGTGATTTAGTGATGGGGCCTGTAATTTCTCAACCAGTATGATCACCAATCACATGCTGCAGAATAAAATGAGAAAAGTTACATATAAGTACATTGCTGTAATGTCGGGGTTAATATTAATCATGGATTTTTTTCCCCCCTCTGGTCCACGTACAAGTAGCAGCATAACTCAGATATGTCATCCCATGAGGAAGGAAATGGAGTTCACCTCAGTTGGCTGATAGATTTTATTTTATAAAGCAACAGGGGCTAGAATAAAAGAAAGGTTCTATTATGTTATTGATGGGGACCAGGTCCCCTGTTCTCTCTTTGTCAGCCCCCGTGGGAAAAATTCTTTACCTGAAAAAAAAACACGCATGCGCAGAACGGCTGTTGCTATGGACGTCAGCCTTGCATGACTGAATACATCGCTAAGGCTCATTTCACATCGCTAAGGCTATCACCAAAATTAAAAAGACGAAATTAGCAGTTTTTAAAAAATGGGCAATATTGTAGCGATCCTGAAAAATAAAAAAGTACTAAGCCCGGAAATAGCACCCATTTTTGGGTGATAGTGACCATAGTGGAAAGGCTAGCCCATTGTTTTTGTGAAACTACGCAGTATGATCATTTTAATTGAGCAGAGAGCAGCCTTTGAAAGAAGTAGAAATTTAATTTACTAACTTTACATGTGTTCCAAATTAAATGGAATAGTTTTTTTGAGTTAGGGCGATTGCAAGTGGTCACACATGTATAGCTGAACAGTAACCAATAATTTCTTAGTAATTGCTTCTTAAAATTTACTGAATTTAAAAGTGATGAACTTTCATAGTAAAAATGCCCTCTGTTCCTATAACCCTAACAACTTGATGTAGCGACCAACTTCATAAACAGATTTTTAATGTGGGAAAAATATCACCCATGAAGAAAACAATTCCAAAATTAATCATCAGATAATTTTTTTTTTTAAGTCTGTTTAAAAAAAAAAATACAGGGATATGTCATCAGACCCCCTAAGTATGGTAGTGTAGAGGCTATGGTACTGGATGGGCAACCTCGAGGTTGAGAGTTCAAATCCAACCAAGGCAAGATGTAAATTGAACTCAATAAACTTACTAATTTGTGGGCACCAGAGAAAATGATGATGAAAGCTCCTGGATTGTTTGAAAAACTCAATTGGTTCACTATATCGTCCAAGGGAATTTTTGGGGAACTCAATCCTACAAACTGAGAATAAATTTGAAAAAACGCTGGTAATATCTATGCTAGCATATGACTGGGATGGCCCGCTATTAGGAAGGAATGTGTACAATTTTAAATTTGCTGTCTACACTGCGCTTTAAGAGTTAACAGCTGCTTTTATAATGTTAGAAAGTACAGATGTACAGGTAATAGGTTAGTTTGAAAGGTAAGATGGATTGCCTTTGTCAGGAAAGGATGAACATGAACAAGGAGAAGCGGACTGGGAATAAAAGCTTTTTAAGAGATAGCACAAAAGAGGCATCATTATACATTCCAATAGAAAGAAAGTAATGGCAGAGCTTAGAAAATGGCAACATGCACGTGCAGTGGGATAATTGATGTTCCGTACACACAAAGTAGAAATTACTTTTTTGTAAATGGCTGAATTGGCCCAAAAACAAACATTAATAACAGCCTTGAAATAATTTGATTCAACACTTGGCCCTATAATAATCTAGACACAATGCACAATTGCATGTGGACATCAGACATAAGATTGTGTTCAGCTGTGATGTTCTGTACGGTCTCAACATCAAGGCTCACACAAGAATAAGCTTTTAGGTAGGATACTAGGAAGTTACCAGCACCTATAGAATTGTATCGCAGCATGAGGTTCAGCAGAGATTTACAAAAATAAATTATACAGTATTCTTTTACTTATGTTCCTAAGCTTTGGTGAACTATAGTAACAATTTAGAAAGATCGGGATAATGAGCTTATCCATTAAAAAAAAAGTCAGATGTTCATTATTTTTTTTAGAAACCTAACAGAATAATACATTTTTACAGCAATCTTTTTAACAACTTCTATCTTGGAATAAATTCAATGAATCAACCAATGAGCACTATTCTGGATATGCTGGAAGTACTGGCTCATTAGTGGCTATACAGGAAAGCTCCTATAGACACAGCTTGAAATGGTTTCTGGGGCATGATGCAAGCAAAGTAACAGATTCTTCACTGTTTAAGTTGCAAAAACATGCAAATAAACAGTAACCAATGGACAACTTCCAAAATGTTTAACGCTAAGATTATTTTATTGTCTTTAAAGTGCTAACTAGTTGTTGCCAAATTGATGACTGGTCTTCTGATTTTATCAACTCTTTGAAGCTAATGAATAAAAAAAAAAGAGTGCATAACCATAGCACATGCATACATTCTTGCTCACTTATTTTACAAACTTTAAGAAGGGGACAAACTCTGATCTTTGACAATGTTTAGCTACCAAATCTACTGTCTTTAGATTATTCCACCCAAGAGGTTAACTTAAATGACTTGCTGCAGTTTTTAAATGCTGACAATCAATGATAAGGCATGTATAGCTTGATCACTTATTCCACACCCTATCACAAGGGCTCCCAACATATGTAAGAAAACAGGGTGTTTACAATAGGACAACCAGATTACGGCCTCTCTTTAAAATCATTGGAGTGTATACTCGTTTACAATATATACAAATAACATTGGGCTAGAAATTCAGTTCTCAGCAAAAATGGTATATTTTCGCCAAAATTACCGTTATCGCTTCGCTATAGTTATCAGGCCGGAAATTCATGCTTCAATTTGTGCAGCAGTAAAAATTGGCGTTGCACGAGGATTCGCGGTGCAAACAGCGATCCTCATCAACTTTAGTTGGGCCTTGGGAAGGTGGAAAAACACCTAAAAGTAAATTGGAAAAAACAAAAAAAAATTCACAACATTTACAAGACACTTATCTATCGAATCGCTGAAAAATAATAAAAAAAATAAAAACTTTAACTTACCTTTTTTTGCAGATCTTCATACTCACTGCTGCTCCAAGGGCTGCAATGCAGCTTTTTTACATGTCGGTATTTTTCACGCAAAATACGGGTGTGCAGAGAGCCAAACTTTTGGCAGAAATGCTATTTCAGGTCTTGTCCTCTCTCCAGCGGTATTTGAAAACTGTCGACGCAAAACGGCACCGAAATTCCCGCTGAACAGTTTTTGCCAAATATGGTGAAATAGCACCAAAAAACCGGTTGCAAAGTCGGCGAATTTCTAGCCCCATATCTTTCAGATTACACGTCAACGCCCTTTTCAATTGCAGAGCCATAATATTTTGTGAAGTATGAAATGTTATATTACAATATTCAAGATTGGTTCAAATCCTGAATCCTAAGAGGCTTCTCCTGTAAAATGTACTTCCAAGGACAATGATCATAAAAGCATTTGATTATTGTTTTTCGGTTTGGAGACGAGCGGTGTGTCTAAAAGTCTATCACACTCAAAGATGATGCATTGCAACACAATTTAAACTGTAAACAATTATTTTTTTCAGAATATAGTGCCCCTTTAAGTTAGGAATTTAGCTATTAAAATGGAAAGTAATAACAGGAGGAAATACGCTTCGCTAAGGCAGATGTTAAATCTTAAGCAATCCAAGGATAACTTCGGTAATTTAAAACTTTGTGCTTCACATCAGAGGGAAGTCTACAGCACTCACAAAGAGCAATCACTGATTTTCTCAATAAAAACATTTATACTATCTGCTCACTACAGATACAGTTTAATTTATTCAGATCATGCAACCAGGATCATCAACCACACAAATTCATTTGTCAACTCTGTACTCCATTATTCAAACTGTTTGGAGTAGAACATCCTGTTAAAACTTGAATTATGGTTATTGGTTCCACAATAAACTCAAGTTAAAAAGTTACTACAACCCAGACAGGTCAATATTATCTAAACTTCTGACCTCCAATGTCTGAATAGCTGTAGACAGGCACTAAGCTATCGAGCTATGAGCCGTTCTGTGCTGTCTAATAATCTAAAACAGCATATTACACTATGTATCCGTTACTGCTCAAGAGTCCTACACTACCCAAAAAACTAAAAGGAACTTAACCAGAGAACGACAATGGGGTGTAATTTGTGACCCCTACAAAGTGTACGAGGTGTGTATGTGCCCAGAAGGGCCGCGCAAGTTCCGGGTTTTCGCACATGTGCTTTGCGATCTGTCAAGTTTCTTGACAGATCCAACGCATCCCCGGGAAAAGGGCATCCGCAGGCGAAGAGTTGGGCTATTTGCCCAACTTCTGCCCAGCGAATGCCATGAAATTCTTATACCGGGTAAAAGCAGGCGTAATGCCTGCCTTTACCAGCGTTGAGTTTTAAAAAAAAACATAATATTTTTTTATTAATCATTTATACATTAAAAAACCTGTACAATAAGGTAAGTTTATTTTTAGCCCCTTTAAATTTAAATTTTTGTTTTAAATATTTAATTAAATTGCCTTGTAATTAATTTTAAATATGTAAATTGAACATTTTTTATTTGATGTGCAGATGTATTTTTGGGGGCGATCCCATTCTGGGGAATCCGTACCTACGGAACCCCCATAAGCATGAATGGGTATTCCCTTCTTTTATTAGTTAATCTGGGCCACATGATCCCAGGGACACTTGCAAACTGCTTGCGCCCGAGATACCTGGGCCTCTATCCACGGATACCGAGAGATCCAGGGCTGCGAATCACCATGCCTCCTGGACCACCAAGTACGCGGGCATTTTATTTGCGGATCGGAGGCATTTCCCCTTCTGCAGCCGAGTCCCGCCCGGACCAAACTGGCAGCCCGGCGGGCGGGAGGACACTTACGCATGTTGCGTGCCACTGGATGTCAGCGGGCGGTCCCCAGCGGTTTTCCCTCCCCGCCGGGGGAAGGCCTCCACCAAACTCACTCGGAGGGGAAACCGCCCAGAAAACTCAGTGGCAGCGAGTGGTGAGTCCACCAAGTTCAGCCCCCCCGACTTTATCAACAGAACAGGGGTATGCAATGGGAAATATTGTGCTATGCATGTGTAACTTAGTTTCTCAATGATTTTATTTTCTAAAAAGTAGCAAACCTTTCAGTATGAGTAAATGCACTGTGTGGGATAATACTGACCGACAAAGAACAG